>NW_028186756.1:8010747-8074845 GCF_003343005.1 Rhea americana
CCGCCGCCCAGGGCCGGCTCCCCGACGCCGCGGCCGCCATTTCCCGAGGCGCCGCCCCCTCCCGTGAAGCGCCCCGCGGCCGCCTGCCCTGCGAGGCGCAAGGCGGCGGGCGGCGCTGCCTGCGGGTGCCGCCGGCCGCGGTCTGCCCGTGCCTCCAGCTGCCGCCGGGACGGAGGCGCCCGGGTAAGGCTGGGACGCCTCYCAGCTTTTCTTTTTCAAGACAATCGTGTTTTTTACTTTTTTTAAAAAAAGTCAGTCGAGTTTTGGGTTTGCAAAGTCGCCTAACCAGAGCAATCCCAGAGAAACCAGCACGAATATCCTTCAGCGTGAGCTGCTCTGGGGCCCACTAGAGAGCATGTGGGTGGCAGGAGGCTCTCGGCCTCGTCTCGCCGTTAGCCGCCGAACGGTGCTCGCCTCGGAGCGTTTCTCCCGCAGATACACAGGCATCGCCCRTCTCCGCCTGGCCGAGGCGTGTTTCCCGTGAGACGGGGGCGAAGCGGCGCCCGAGCGGTGGCGGACGACAGGAGCGCTCGGACGCGCGGAGCTCCCGAGGGCGCCAGCGGCGAGGCGAGGTGAGGCGCGGCGCTGCCCGGGGCGAGGCGAGGCGGGAGCGGGGCTCTGCGCCGGGTGGCGAGGCGGGAGCGGGGCTCTGCGCCGGCGGCCGGGCGCACTGGGCCCCGAGGAAGGGGCGAGGCGAAGGCCGGGCTGCGGCGCAGCGAGCGATCACGAGGCTGGCGAACGCCTTCCGGCAGTGCCTTTACTCTGGGTGAAGTAATTAAGGTGCTGCTAAYGAATCTGATGAGCCTGAGTTGCTAGAATGCTTTGAGGCGGCTGATTATCATGGTTTTGGGGAGATGTGAAGAAACTGGGATTAGTTGTTGCTCTTTGAGTTGCTTCCATAATTGTCTTACAGAGGCCTATAAGTGCTATAAACTAATTAATCTGTTTACCAGGAAATKATATGGATAAAGATATCCAACAACAGCGTTAACCATACCTGTATTTATTTTAATATAATCTGAGTAATATTAATCTTAGAGTTGTTGCTATGAATTATTTTGTAATCACATTTATGAAAGGAAATGCCATATGCAAGCTCTTATCCATGGTATTTTGACAAAATTGGTTATGTACCATATACAGAATTTACTTGAAGTCAGACAGATTCTGTTAGTGTGCTGTGATACATTTGAATCAGGCGGTGGAGGTGGAAAATGCTAGGACGAGGCTTGGCAAATCTTGGTGCTTTTTGCATCCCATTTCTTTTACCCTGGGGGTGGATTATACGCCTGATTAACAAAGCCAGAGTTTAGCCTAGTATTTTTTGAAATTCTTTTCCTGTTCTGGTCCTTGTAATAAACTTTTCCACTGGCTTTCACACTCATGCGCTTTAGGTATGGGTTTTTTGAATGTTCAGCTGCTGAAATGTAGAGCGCACTGAGGTGCGAGTTGAAACTCCGATTGGCTCACGGGCTGTACAGTGGAGCTAAACTTTGTAGCTCCCGCTACTTATACCTGGACAAGTAGTAGAACTGTATTTACTGTTTTATTACTGTGTTTTTGATGTGGTGCATTTCTAATAGTATTTCACCAGAAACTCGTTCCCATGAGCCTCTTACTTGTGTAAGCAACAGTACGTGTTCCCCATGTTCCTTCTGTACCTACCCATATGTAAATATAGGATATTTTTAGAGACAGAGTAGCTTCCATAAAATTATTTTTTGGAAAGGAGTTCTCTTTCTCAGTGGATCTAAAGGCACGAGTAATATTTTTGGAAAGTTTATTATCCAACTCTTTATTGTTAATGATAAATGCTATTGTATAGCTTGTTCACTGAACAAGTAAAAAAGATTTTAGGGAAATATTTGATCTTTTAGGAAATGTTAAACAATACCGAGAAGATTATTACTGGTAATCTGTTATTGTCTAAACCAAATAATAGGTATATTATATTCTGTGAACTTACCAGGAAGGATGTATGGTACCAGTATGGATAGCAGAGGATTACTAGGTATGTCAATATAATGCTTTCCCATGGATGGCAATCTGAATACCTTTGGAGCTGATACAAGCTGTTACCTAAAAGGTACACCAGGCAAAAATACCCCAGTGAGAATTCTGGGTGCTAAGAATATGTAAAGTGCCCTTGAAATTTGTGTTCCAAGCAAATTTTGATAGCATTAACATGGTATTTCTTTGTCACAACACAATGTGGACATTGCAGTCCACTTCACCTGTGAAAGTTTAATGATCTATAAGAGATGTAAAAACAACATTCTGGTCTCTCTCCCCTGCCATGAAACAGCCATAAGAAAATTGCTTTAAACAACTATTTAAATGCAAATATAATGTACTTTATAGCTAGAAAAGGGAGAGAATATTTTCTACTTCAAGGACAAAAACGTAAAGTTAAAAATCATGAAATAAAGACAAGATGGGTTAGCTTACTTTTGTATTAATATGAATAACATCTACAGCGTATTAACAATTACGGATATATCAGAAACACAATGTAGATGTTCACAGATATGTATATATATAAAACCACCAGACCCTTGGCTCTCATTACACTAAGTTGCCCCACATGCCTCTCTGAATAGTTTGTGCAAATGACTGATTTTCTGTATAAAATAAATAGCAAGATTGCCTTATAATTTCTAGACTGCAATTAATTTTTAAACAACACCAGATGTACTCTGAGATCTTGTGAGATAGATGGGTAGATTTACAAATCAATTAGAATGTTTTTCTTGTTGCTATTATTTCCTAGAATATTAATAAATCCATATTAAAATATTTTAATACAGATACAAGTATAATCTCAGTATCAAATGCTATTGAAAAAACATAATAAAACATAATTACAAGAAGAGGCATTCTCTTCCTCCTGTTTTTTACAACTCAGAAAGGAAATTTTTAGGCATGACCTTGCACAAGTGGTTGCCACCTTTGCCTGTTTATATTCATGCAAATTGTGCATTTCTTTAATTGTGGTTCTCAGTTCTCTGCAAGTGTGAAAATAATACAGCAAACAATTATAAAAATGAGGTTCTGAGCCAGGTCAGACAACATAGCATTTGTCTTCTCTGTTATAGTTATCTTAAGTTACTGTCACCAAAATAGTGATGGAACAACTTTTGTATGTCCCCATTGTTGTAACATAATATACTGTAACACAGCAACAGCTGTTATAACATAAGCACTTGCCTATATTTGCTTTGCCCATTTTCTTAAYGGTTACAGAGCCAGTTTGTGACCCCACACTATATTTAAACGGAAAGCGCCATTCATCGAGTGGTGCTTTCAGTATCAATGAAAACCAAGTTTCAGCAGACCCTTGAGTTATGTCTCAAAACTGAGACAGAATGTACAGTTGCCAAGGACCTGACTGGTTCGGGATGTACAGGGGAAAACTGCTATCTCTATATGATCCTTCTTTTCTATCAGTGGAGTCTTTATTGTAAGATTAGTAGCTAGGATTCCATCAGTTAAAATTTCTTTCTCAAATTAAATATTTGCTTGAAAGCTGGGGGAAAAAATCATAATGCTTATATATTGACCAACAAGAAAATAAAGGTATTAGGTTCTTCGGCATGTAGACCTTGCTCTATATAAACTGTGCAGACTATAGTTCAAATCAGAAAGACAATAGTATAATTTTTCTGTGACAATACATCTGTTAGAAGAAAACCTCTCATTTTTAAATAAAAATGACTAGTTATTTTAATCAGTTTTTCTGTTATAAATCAAAGTGCACTTGAGAGCAAAATACTCTGAAAAGCAAGATACTGTCTTTTGCATCATAGATCATAGAATGGATAAGGTTGGAAGGGACCTCTGGAGATCATCTAGTCCAACCTCCCTGCTCAAGCAGGGWCACCTAGAGCRTGGTAGACAGGGTTGCATCCCGGCGGGCTTTGAATATCTCCAAAGGAGGAGACTCCGCAACCTCTCTGAGCAACCTGTTCCAGTGCTCTGTCACTCTCACAGTGAAGAAATTCCTCCTCACATTCAGGCAGAACTTCCTGTGGTTCAGTTTTTGCCCATTTCCTCTTGTTCTTTCACATGGGACAACTGAAAAGAGTTTGGCCCCATCCCCTTGACACCCTCCCTTCAGGTACTTATAGACATTGGTAAGATCCCCCTTTTGGTCAGGAGATGTTGCCATCATATTCTTTGTGGACTGTGATTTGGTGCTTTCTGTTTCCTCTTTGCAGTTAAGGCTTCCTGTATCACTTGAGTCCAGTCAGGCCATTAGAATTGTAGTTTTCATGAAAACCTTAACAACTGCTTTAATCAGCTTCAGTTTGAAATACTGCTTTTTGATAAGAGTTTAGAAAATGTTGTCTTGTTTAGGCTGTAAAGCAAGCTGTCATCTTTTATTGTGATGAGAGATTGCTTCTGAATGTTCTGAATCTCTGCATATTGCATAGTTTCAACTGAGATTACTAGTTTTCCTTGTACAGTAACACACAATTATCTTATTTTTGCATCTGAGCTGCATTTTTATGCCTATAGTGTATGTATGTTGCTTGCTTTTTACTGTGCAAGGTTATGGAAGTTGCATTCTGTTCATTTTAGTGATCTGTCTGTAACTATAAAGAATTCTGCCATTGCTTTGTAACTTGAAGTTGAGAAGAAAAATACTGTACTACTCTACTATCTTCCCAAAGGAAAAAATCTTGAGAACCAGTATGATTGGAAAATGTCATTCAGTTTATTTTGGCTTCCCTATATATTTCCTGTACTTAATAAAGAGAAAGCGGAAACTGAGGGAAAAAAGTATGTACTTTTTTATATCATTTAAATCATTTCAAACTATGGGTCATTTGAGCTTCAGAGAGCCTGGGGTGAGTTGTGCTGGGTTTGGTCCCTTCCTTTTTCTAAAGCACTAATATCTCCAGGCAGAAAGTGAAACAGCCACAGTATTTACCAAGTGCTATTCTTCAATATCATCTTGAGTATTGGAGCCAAGACGTGATGCACGTGCCAAGATTTGGTCTATGCATTTGTACAATTATCACTACCAGTCCAATGGTGATTTATACCTAATGGCCCTATCGTAAAGTTGAACTTCTGATCTTCTCAACTAATACAAATGCCAGGACTCAAAGGAAGTTATGTGTATTAGTTCATGCTTAACTGGGTCTTACATTTTTCAAATCAAATTTTAGTCATGAGAGAAATGAAATATTTGTGATCCTAGTGAACTTACTGGGTATTGTTGCAACTTCATACCTTTAGCCTGTAAGGCTAAAACACACTTAATAATGGAATGTGTCCTTTAAATAATTGCATTATAATATTTCAAGTATTTTGTTGGAACTACTGAATATAAAGTGGATGCATTATATTCTGTGAGTTTCTCTGATACTAAGAGAACACTTGCCCTTGTATCATGCTGAAGCCTCTGAAATGATGATATGAGATAGTGACATATCATGCAATTTAAATTATGCTTTCAATCTAGATAAAGTTGTAAAACTATCTTTTACAAAAAAAAGGGTAAGAATGATCAAAGAATTTGCTTTCCTATAARTTGTTTTCAATTTTTACCTATCCTTAAGGAGGGCATGTTAAAACCTCAAATATCTTAATGGCCAAAGGGAAAGCAGGGATTTCTTTGAAATCTTGAGAATACACTGGTGACAAAATAGGTCATTATGGCTCAGTAATCCCTTTAATTATATTATCTTATTAGATCATGCAAGTGAAAAGAGACCACCATAACCAACTTTACAATCTTCAAAAGTTCCATTTCAAAGCCATCAGTCTCTGGCCATTTCCAGTGCAGAAAGGCACACCTTCACAAATTGACTTCTAGTGCCTTTGGGGCAAACAAAAATTTAGGTTCTAGCTCTGACCACCAGAGAACAGTGTGCTTCAGTAAGATTTAAAATCTCTGATTTTAACTATTTACACTTGAAAATTTTTGCCTCTTTAGCTATGTAGATTATCAAAAAGAGTAAGAATATCAAAAGATGAATACGTTAAAGGAGCAGCTTACACACAAATACCTGAATATTGTATTTATTTCCTCTTTTTACCACAAACTTTTTATTGAGTATAACTGTTTTTTAAAGAAATTACTACTTTCTTTTGAATTATAAGGGTGAAGATGGCAAAAAGTTCATTTGATAGTTTAATTTTGTTGTTTGGGGAGAAAAAATGTACTTCAGTGAGAAAAGTCATATCCTAAAAAGGTGGCTTTTGATGTTTAAGTGAATACTTAAMAATTTGAAGGACTGTCATTTTGTTAATGCTGGCATTTAAAGGAAATGTTCAGTTAGAAAATAAGTCAATTTAAGAAATTAGATTGAAATAAGTGTTTGCTATACCGCTTACTCCCCAAATGATATATGTGGGATACTCTTTCCTCCAAAAGCAGTACAGTGTTGCTGCAAATTAAGTCAATGAAACTTTGGTTACTAATCTTAACAGGAGTGGGATTGTTCAGAATTTGTGAGCATATGTCAGATCATAACTTGTGTTTATGAAGACCTGTCTCTCTACCTCTGGCATTGTAAGGCCAGTAATAATGCTCAGACAGCTCTTTGCATCTYTTCTATATTGTATTATAAAGTAGGCTCACATACTGTTTGGCCTCTTCCACCACCCCTCACATTTTAAGATTCAATTCATACTGCTGAAGCAGTTAAAACACTTTGTAAGCATTACCAGGAGCTTTCCAATGAAAACAAAAGCACTTGATAATACAGTAAAGAAGACAAGTCAGAGAGCCCTTAGATCTATTTGTATTTTGCCCATAACTGGTGACATAAAGAAAATAAGGAGATTTCAGTGCTGTGCCCTTGTTCCTGGGAACAACATCTAGTGGTTTAACCATCTGTGCTTCTAGCTCAGAATAGGCATGCAGTTGCAACAGAGCTGTATGCTACTTCCAGGACTACCTGCTCTTTCCTGCCAAAGACACAGGCCTCTTGGCCATATGACAGTGAACTCCAGACTCAGGCATGCATGTGCTGATATGCAAGATGCTTAGCATTTGCAAGTGGTGCCAGGAATGTTTTGTACAAATTGCGTATCTTCAGCATACTGCATGGACTTTGCAGGGAGGAATGGTAGTCCAGATGGATTTTTTTTTGGGGGGGGGGGGAGAACAGTCTCTTCCATATGAACACAGTGAGAAAGCCAGCTGCAGTGCAGCATCTCTGTAATTTCTTCCCATAACAGACAGTTTCATTTCAAGAAGTACGGCATCATCTCATCTTGCATCTCATGTGCAGTGCATGAAAGGGGCCCAAACAGGTAGTGTTTCAATGCTAGGATCTTCATCAGTGAGTAAACTCTTTTAAGAAAGTGGACATACAGCTGATGGAGTGAACTTTATCGTTCTTCTAAATGACCATAATGAAAAATAGATAGTTTGGTTGTTGTTTTTTGTTGTCTGTAAACACAAATATGGGTGGTGGAACTTCTGTTCTTCTTTTACATATGATCCAACTCCCTCAAAGAAAATTCCAAAGAAAAASCAGAACATAGTGTAATGCATGCTAACTTTATTAATATTACACTCACATCCCGCATTATTTACAGTTAATTGTATGTGTGGTGTTTTTATGTAATGCATGCTCTTCCTTTTTTTGTATTCTTTTGACATGACCTATTCAAGGCTTTTTGAGAGAGAGAGAGTGTGTGTGTGTGTGTGTGTGCACGTGTAAGGTATAGGAGAAATGACATGTAACAGATTGCATTTTAAATAAGAAACAAAATGTGTTGGGAATCTTTCCTGAGATAAAACTGGAGGGGTTGCCATGGAAATTATTCTCATTTGAGATCCAATACCTGAACAAATATTGTATTTGTCAATTTATTCTGTCTCTAAATATCATTTGAAGCTGACAAAAATAGGAGTACTGTGTTATTTTTTCACAGACTGTCAACAGTTCTTTGCAGCACAAAATCTCTAGGGGAGTTACTGGTTAGTGAGGCGGTTCATATTTGCACCGAAGAAAGCATGAAGTACTTCTGTATTCATACTGTTCTCTTAACCAACTTCCAAATTCTGTGGCTGTTTCCTGATTTCATTCATGGTATCATTCCTACAAGCTTATTTGCAGAAAATTTATTTTTTCCTTATAGCTTTTAAAATAGAATAGCTAAATGTAGACTTGAACATCACTTAAGTTTAACTCATGTCATGTCCTGAACTTCATAGCTAACATCTGTGTTTTGTTGAAAGAGAGTATTGTGCAGGAGTGGAAGAAMAGTAATACCACAGTAATACCACCAACTTCCAGCTTTGTTGACCTACCATGTCATGTAATTTGCTGAAAGAAATATGTTAGTAATATTAGATATGATTAAATAATTAGTCTTTGATCATACTTGGAAAAGTTTGCTCAGGATGAAGCCTGGAAATACAGATTTCATGCAGTCTGCATGCAACCTTGGATTATTTTACTCTGGAGAAATTTACTCAGGAATAAAGTTTCATGGCAAWATTGCAGGTCATTTTCAATGAATTCATAGAAAATTGCTTCTATTTATTCACTATAGTGTGAGTGCAACATCATTTCTACTTTTGCAGTAGAAATGCAGAAATATCTTTTGAATTATTAAAAATTATACCTTTCAAATTTGCTGCAAGTTGTGTCTTCTAGGGTAAGGTCAATTCAAAAGAACACTTTTATTGCCATTTTTTTTTKKGGGGGGGGAAGCAGGAGTGAGTGGAAGTGTTTAAATAAAATTTTAAACTTTTCTCACTGGTTAAGTARAGACTTAATATTTTCAGTGGAGAAGAAGGAATATTGGCAAGCATAGCATGTTCAGCATTGATTTAAAATGGCTTAATTTTCTCCTCTGTGGCTATAAGTAGAATTGATTTTAAATATGGATTTTTAAAATGGGATGGGAAGTTTATAACTTCACCAGAAAATGCAGCATGTCAGGATGAAAATGGCAGCATTTGCTTTAAAGTTCAATTATAAAACTGAACATCAGCATTCTTTCTTTTTCTTACTAGAAGTTTACTGACATTTTTTTTTCAGGAAAAATATCTAAAGCAGCTTGTTCATTTACACAACATAGGTACTTCTTCATTTTTATTTGAACAGTATTACCTATAATAGGAATATAGGTAACTTTCCTATATTATAATGCTTGCCATTACAGAAAAATCTAAGTATATACCTTTTTTACAAGACTTTTTAATTCAACTTTGCTGCAGGTGGGCATAATTAAAGTGGCATGATAGTTTTTGCAAAATAACATGTATCAGCTCTAGGTATCTCTAAGCTCTTATTAATATAAAAAGTAGGTTTTTTCCCCCCAAAGAACCTCTTTGAATTCAATGGACTATTTGCTTGGTTAACTATTTGCATCAGGTCACTAGTGTGCAATCCTACTAATTTATTTGGTAATTTGTTCTTTGCTTATATACTTACATGCAGTCTGAAAGCTTTTAAACCCATGGATTCTTTTTAGGGAGGTATTTGAATACTTTACTTTTCTAGCAGGAGCATTTATGTTGCAGTAGATAGGAAATACACTTCCTTATAAAAGCGATTTTCTTTTAAACAGAGGCAGTTGAAGTGTAATTTATAAAAGCTGTACAGTTTGAACCTGCAACCTGAACTGTGGATGTAATTTTAACTGTAATTTTCAGAATGTTTTTAAATCAGTTAAATAAGCAAAAGTATTGTTGTTTCAAAGTCTGTCCACAGTTTTTTAAGAGAAAGAAAAAGTAGCTCAGTTGCCACACTAGAGGAAGGGTTATTTATTGCAACTGTAATGACACCATGCTTCCGTTGCTTTTTTTGTAAGTGGTCTGTAGATGTGCATTTTTGGCTGAGAGTCATACTGTTTTAGCCAATAGCATTTCTAAAATAATTTTTTTACACAGCAGATTCTTCCATTTGCAGCTCACAGCTACAGCTAGACGTATCCCACAAAGTTCACCCAGGTACTGAGAATATGAGCAGTATCTCCATGTTTAGAGTGCCAGCGTGTATAAAGCACCTAATGATCGTCGAGGGAAAAGCCCAGCTATAGTTTTAAATGTGATGTGGCTAGCAGGCAGCAGCAGTGGAAGTCATTTAAGATGTAAAGCAGCTGAGATGCAGCCCAGCATGACAAGGAGGATTTTGGACAATAAATTTCTAGTTTCCCCACACTTTTCAATAATAACAAAACAAAAAACCCACAACTCTTGCTTTTTCTTCTGTTTCTCATATTCAACTTTTTTATGAACTGGCCTCTAAATAATTAGCTGAGAGGCCTGGTACAGTAAGTACATATACATTTGTACTATACCAGGACAAATTCAGTTGCAAACAGGAAAAGCACAAGCAACAAAATTAGCTTGATAGCAGAATGAGAGAAAACCTTCTGCAATATTTGCAATAGCTTTTTTTTTAGATATTGTATTATTCTGACTACAAAGTTAGCTTTCTTCTCACTATTATAGGTAGGCTGATTAATCAGGATTCCTTAGGACTACAGGAAAGTTTTTCAGGGACTGTAGTAATTAATGTAGCCATATCGGACTATGCTGAGAAAACCTGCCTGAACTAGTTCAGTCTTTTGAAACAATAAAATCTTGGAATATTTATTTAAAGATCAGGAACCACATGTCCCTGTAGCAAACTTTGAGTTGTCTTTGAGTTGCTGATAGGGCTATTAGAAAGATGTGTCTCTTCTGAATGTGAGAATTCTTTTTTTGTTAACCTGCTGTATGTAAGTTTGGTCTGTTGTCCCAGCCTTAGGCTATGAGGTCTTTAGTGCTGTGTTCTTTGCTCATTATTCTGCGATTAGATGGCATGGCCTTAATTAGGCCCTTTAAGTTACACTGTAAATGAAGGGTAAGTAAGAGTAAGGTACCTGGACCCATTTAAAATTCTACTTCTTTTCTTTTCCTCTCCTGCACTGCTCCAAGGGGAGAGGGTGGGAAAGCTTACCACCTAGAATTCTCTACTTTTTTGGGGTTTACACATGTTGGTMATTAATATTAATCAGAGGTTCTTTTTGCCTGCTTTTGTTCATTTTTTTTAGTATGTTGTCATTTATGAAAAGCGATCAGTGAATGTAAATCCATATTTGTTTGTTTGTTTTTAAGAATTCCTCTATAAACAACCAAAGCTTCTTGTATGATTGATGGTCATTAAAATTTAATGTGCTCTAAAGTCCAATGATCAGTGTATCCTTTTAGTAAACACATCTTTTTATKTAAGCTTTTAGCCCTTGTCTCTGGATTCAGGTTGAATCATTACCAAAGTATGCTAAATATAAACGTTAAGTGAAGTTCTTAAAAGCTTCTTCTTGCTTTTAAGATTACTCTTTAAATTACTAAAAGGTTCTTTTGTTACTTGATGTCATGTTTTGCAATGTCTGTTTATGTGATGCTTTTTTTTTTAACTTCATATGTTTTATAGTACAAACCTTAAATGATGTCTACATTAAAAAAATCGTATTTTGCTTTTTGATAAAGTACAAACATGTTTTTTGTTGTTAAAGCTGTTTCTAAAATGGGAAATTTTCTTTTGCTTGACCAAAGTATCAACAGGACTTTTATGAAGAGCAAGTTGAACATTTTTATTGCGTAAGTTTTGTTAACTGCAGTCTATTAAAGATCATGTTTTCCACGGCAATGTTCTGATTAATTCCATGTTTCTTCCTCCCCACAGAACAAACTACGTTTATCCCCTGCTGTAAGACCTATGGCCCTGTTAATTCTTGCTTATGTAGACAGTCTTAAGCTTTCTTCTTGATGATGTTGTCAGGCTTATTCCAGCATAATTATTTACATCAACAGAAAGAATGACATTGGACTTGGAAATGATGGGAGARGATCCATTTAAATGCATCTTATCTATTTTTCTTGTCTAAAACTGAAATAATATGTTTTGATCTAGGATCAGATTCTGTAACAGGGTTGTATAAGCAGATCATTCCACTTTTCTGGATTCTGCAGGATCATGGTATCACTGTGTTACAGACTTTCTATAAAGAGTATATTGCACCCAGATTCTTTTTCCCATAGTTTTGACACTACTAAAATAAAACTTCATTCTAAAGAGCACCCCGTATGAACTTGGAATAACTGTTCATTAACTAGGTTACTAATGAATATAGCTTTCTCAACAGTCCATTTATCCGGAAGAGTACATTGTCCATGCAATGCTTATAGATCGCTAACCATTTGTCATACATTGTGCTGATCTGGATGGTGATCACCATTTGAACCTCAGCAGGAAAGATTAAATAGAAGGAATGCTAGCACAAGTGCAACTCATAAAGACAGTCTTGGTAGACATGTAACTGAATGTGAGTGGAGAGAGAAAGTTACTCTCACCATCCTCGTTACTTGTGTTTTGGTCTAGGGAAGCTGATGTTCTTGCCCTAGGATTACAGCAGTCCATTCACAGCAAAGACGTCAGACTGACGACTGAGCACAGAGCTTCAATGACAGAATGAATTGAGTGAATTTGTGTGTGCGTGTATGTATATACATATATATATATATATGTACACACATACACACTTGTAAATACCTGTTGTATGCTAATTTGATCAAAACGTGTTTATTGACCTGAATATACATGCTCCCTTAAACAGGGATGTATTTAAACATAAAAAACATCAAGGTCTGAATGTCCCAACTCCTCATCATACCTCTAGTTCTGACCACAGTCAGTGGGTGAAACTTGGCAGCCTTGCTTCCAGATGTAATCGTTTAATCATTTTCACCACAACTGATAACGGATATTAAACTGTAGGTGAAAATTAGAAGCTATTTTTCAACATTTGTCTTTAAATTTCTGTAATTTATTTCCTATTTTAAATGGACTTTCGCCTTTTAATTAAGAAATCAAACCAGGTTTCACCATTTGAAAAAGTTAATAGGAACATGTTTATCACTGGATGGAATGATTATTTTTACCTCCAATCAGTTGTTTTTTGTTTTTGTTTTCTGTGCTTGCAATGAGTAACAGGCCTTTTTTTAGACTATCTCACAAACATGTACTTTCAGATACACTTGCAGTTTTAATCCCTTATGAAATAATCTCTCCAGTTCCATCCTTATGTCATACTAGGTTCTTTTGATAGACATTTCAGGTTTGTGTAGTTATTTTGATTAATCATGACTAGCTTAACTCAGTTATATCTATCTGCTACCTGATCATGCCTATCAGAAAGATTAACCAGTAACTCTTTCTATGCCTGAACACCTCACAGACAAAACTGTTTCTCAGGCCAGGAGAACATGAACAATTTTGTWTTGTCTTGTTCCACGTGAAGACTCTGGGTAAATACTGTCCTCTGGCAGTGATGCCCACAGAGATGATCCCTTCTTTCATTGGATGAGAGCACAAGCTGCTTCTTGAGTTTCATCAGATTCTCTGTTAATGGTGTATGCCTGCAGTTAAAGCTCTTCAGGGAGAGGTTGTGAGGTCTTGTCAAAATTCTATTTTTAGATGTAACTCTCCAGTCAGAATGCTGTTGCACTATCAGAGCACACCCTTCTCTTGGCACAGAGATGCCTGCGAGAAGGATGAACAGAAGGATGAAACATGTATTTACAGCTGGTACTTTCTGTAGGAAAGCTTTCAAAGAGTAGCAGCACTTCTTGTTTGTTACGCAAAATTATTCTTGCAAATAATAACTTAGGAAAAGATGAGACAAATCACTTGGGAGAAGAGAGAGGTTAGAACAACAGTTAAGCTTGTAAAAAAAAAAAAGAGGAGGAACAGTGTTATGGGAATCTAGCAACAAAAAGAAGTATCAGAAAGGAAGGACACAGACTGGTTTGGACCATGGGAGATACAATCAGCCTTGGATTGCAGTGAGGGTTCCAAAGGCAAAAGGAAAATGAATGGACAGAATACAATGGGTAACACAGTGAAAAGGAGAGGTCAGGCTGAGAGGAAAGATATTTGAGGGACTGTCAGGATAGCTCTTTTGTGGTCCATATGACTTAATATGCTGTAAAATTTGAGATACGGCTTTTGGGGGTTAAAGAAGACAATTTTGAAGCAGAAGTTCAGCTTTCTTCCTAATGATATTCATGATTCTTACTACACTTCTGATTCTATAGCTTTCTCATAAAGTTTGTTTTGACACTATGTAATAGACAGTTCAGTTCATTTCACTTCACTTTGCTTTGTTCTTCCTTTTTCTTCCACACTTGACTCCCTCCTGCTCTTAACTTAAACCTTACTTTCCTTCTCATCTTGCTCTAGCCCAGCATCTTCCATTGGCTCTGCAATTTTCTTTCCATTTGCCACCACTAGATTTTTCTTAATTCTCCATCAAAACCTGATGCCCATTTGTAGGATTTCACTTTATAGTTGTGATATTTTTTTCTTTCTGTGGTAGAAAGAATTACCGTTTTTCTAGTAAAAACCAAACTATCTTGGAAGACTGATGCTGTTGGAGTGCTTGAGTTTGTGCTTGAAAGAAACGAGAAGAATAGTGATGTCRTTTGTATTGTGGAGCATCTAAAAGTTCTAAACTACCTTTGCAAGCTTTGCCCCAATGTAACAAAAAGATGTCTTTTTGAAACTGCAGCTCTATCTACATAGAAAACAAAGGGCTAGAGGTAGGTAAATAACGTAAATGGGATAGTCCCTACAATAGTGAACTCATTATGAGTTTAGCAATACTATTCTAACTGTAGCTAATCAAAGCAGATATATATTAATTTAAATGAAGGAATACAGAAACAGCTGTTAGCAAATATAAAAATCCATACAATTTAAGCAATAAGTAGCTATTCTTTCACAGTGGTAAAACTCTTTTTTATAAATCATTGTTTTTAACAAACTGATATTAGTATCCTTTGTGTAAGCAAATTACTACTGATATGCAGTTAATCTATTAATTAAATGGATAGCTCTAGTTCAGAGACATAATTTTTATGACAAATTATTTCGATAAGAAACCAAAGCTATTTCATTAGCTTTCCAAAATCTGAGGCAATTACTAATTAAATACGTACCTTCTTCCTTACTGACAAATAATCTATTGCATATTTTGTTGCAGTGAAACCTTAGTTATGCTAGGTTCTGGTTTTGATTACAGAAATTATTTTTGTACATATAAAAGCTATCTGGGGAACCACTAAGCAATTGTTACCTTTACTGGAAGCATTAAAATTGATTCTGACAGATAGCAACCAGTAGAAATCATTATTGCTGTTACTTGAGACACTGATTTGATGTGTGCTAGGCACTGCACAAATGGATTAAGAGACTGTACGTACTCTGAGTAGTTTACGGTATAAATAGACAAGGTAAGTACATCATAAACAGAATGCTGTGAAATGAAAGTGTGTCAGTGGCAGAACTGGGCAGAGAATCTCAGTCTGCCTCTTAGACTGTGCTAGCTTTGAAGTATTATGATACAAGTAATAACCATGCCTATGGACATGGCTATAAGTATCCTGCTTAGACATATCTTCCAGATTCTTATTTTGAAAAATATTCCTGGGGATTCTGTATCATAGTTTATAACAAGAAAAATGAAATAGGAGAAAATTATTGTTCAGGAAGAGGTTCAATATTGAGTTTCTGTTGGAAACAGTGTGGTAGTCATACCTGCGTGACAGAAGGATCTCTGCATGGAAGTACCAAAAACTATGCAACAATTGATCTGAAAATGCCTTATGTCACCCTCTCATGATTCCAGCTCAGAGGAGATCTTGAAATGCTTTTAACTCAAGTGTTTCAAGTGATGCTRGTCACTACATTTCAGAATGAAATGCAGTGAAACCAAAAATTTAATTTATATTCCTGGGAAGAGGCATTTATGTTTGACAATTTACRCTGAAGTATGTACTGCTTGTAGCGTTTTTGAAAAATGTAAATGAATTATCACTTTCCTTAGAGTGAAACATTTGCCATCCACAACATATGGTTCATGAAGACTTCAGCAGCTGTTTACTGTGGTTAAAAAGAGGGTTATGGGAATTCTGAAGAACAGTGCAATGGGGTAAGAACCTCAGAGTCACAAAGCCCTGAGGCCAAGCCCATCTAGCAGTTCCCAGCACATCCCTACTTTCTGTGATGACCTATGTAATGTTTTACGTGTTGTTTTTGAAGTACCTTTATACTATGATTCTGTCAAAAGCAAGGTGTAATAATACAAACATTTCATGAGCAAGTGTCATACAATGAAAAGATGGTCTGCAAGAAACTAGTAAGCATTGGTCTAGTACAATAGAACAGTAGCCCACTTTCTTGTTGGCCTCCAGGCTTGGTCATCTTACTTGAAGGAACCAATTCATTATGCAAATTAAACCTTTATTCAAACAGTATACAGTGTGCAGGAAACCAGAAGAATTGTTTCTAGGCAAACAAACCAATAAATGAATTCAATAATATTAGGTGTACTAGGTTAAACCAAAGTTTCATGTAATCCCACACCTTTTTGTGCCAATAGTCAGTAAAGCGTGATGAAATGAAAATTGTAGGGAAAAAAATAAGCTACATAGGTTTCATGGGTAAGTCCTCCTTACCTTCATCAATGACAGATACAGGGGCTTTCTTATCGGGAAGCTGTTGCTGGACAATAATGTTTAAGAGCAACTGATGGACACTCTTTCATGAATTTGTTATCCCTTTTTAACACACTAATGCCATTTGTCTTCCACAATACCCACAGTTATGCTCAATGTGAAACATTGCTTTCAATTGCAGCCCTCAATTGTTTTTTTTTTAATCTAATGCCTGATAATTTTATTGGCTACCTTAACTGCTCACTGTTCATATGTTTCCCACTGTATATAGATCTCTTGGGCTGTCTCTTTTCTCAGCAGAAGAATCTGAGGCACTGCRTTGTCTTCATTTGTCCTTAAGACTTATCACTGACTGATCTAAGTAAAGCCCATCAATACTTGCCAAGCCCAGTCCATGTCATTTCTCCTAAGCATAAGAGAACTGTGTCTTGTCCTAAATGTAGAAGTGCTCGCTGAAGACATAGTGAAAAAGGAGAAATTGTGTTGATGTAGATAAGATTGCGTCAGTGCTCTAGTATGGCAGAGAAGATTAAGGTTTAATGAATGTACTACTTTCTAGCCAAACTGTTGGTCAGTTGTCACTTGATCTGTAAAGATGTCCTTGTATCTTCTGAAAGACTGGTGGTTTCACGCCCAGGATATTGACTAACTTCTAAATTGCCTAGAATTTCTTCATCCATTTCAGCCAGATGTTGTTTATTTCTCACATTTTATTCTAAAGCCTGTATCTGTATAGAGCATCTCAGCACAATTATCACACTATACTCCTGAGGCAGCTGAATTATTGGGCATAGGGATTCTGCTATGTTATTAGTAAAGCACTTTTTCATTTTGAGGCATGGACTTTTAAACAAAATTAATGTTATTGTTGTTATTCTTGAATGAGATTCTCATATAAGTATTTAGACTACCATCATTGGTAGTCTAATTCACTAAAATGAATTACAGATCAAGAGATTAGGATTTTAGTAATTAAATTCACTCATTACAAATATAAAATTTATAAGGATTTGGCCTACAAGGTATTCCGGACTATTATCATTCTTACAGATTTACTCTTTATAATACCCTTCTACTCTAAATGTAAGGAACGACTTGAAAATCTGATTTTTGTGCCTGTGTCAGTGACAGCTTGCAAAGGGAAAGCTGTGATAACTGACCTTTTCATAAAAATGGGACATACAGAAATGAGATTGTGATTATAGTAATCATAATTTGTATCAGTATCTTTGTCAATTACTTGATAAAAAGCATTATCACTAAAAAGATGCTTCCCCAAACTCATTTTATAGGTTCTAATATAGTGTATTAGTGATTAGACAACTCAAGTAGGATGAGAATTTTTGTTTGGATTTTTTCGGGGGGAGGTGCTTCGGGGATTTTTTGCTTGTTTGTCTCTCTGTTTTCAAACCAAGGACAACATTTCATGTGTTAGAATATTATATGGATATATATAACGAATGGATATGAATAATGAACCTGTTGAGATTGCTGTAAGGGGCCAGTGACTAATTTGCTTTTCCACTATGATACTGCATAGGAAGAAGAAATCTGTCATTTCAAAGTGCATAGTAACATAAAATTCTGATCTTGTTGCAGTTAGACTGGCATTCTACTAAGGGTTTGAATGGAGAAGGATATTTGCTGTAATTTCTACGTATATATAAGTTTGGGGAACTTTTTAGAGCTTTTTAATTATCTTCTGGGTCCATCTTTGAAAAGGTTATTTTTCCAAATCAGAGACTTTTGATTTTACTGTAGGCCTGGATCYGAAGAGACAAGTAAAGAGGGCTTTAAACTAGGTGTTTGGCGGGGGGGGTGTCATAGAGACAGGGTAGACAACACAAGTTGGGTTGGGGGGCCTCCAACGGGTGCATGCAGCTGGGGATGTGCGTTTGGGACATGGCTATGAGCGACCCCCATACACCCTTCCTGGGAAACCTGCAGGCATGACTGCCTCTTTGAAATGCCTGTACACCAATGCACGCAGCATGGGGAGCAAACAGGAGGAGCTGGAGATCTGTGTGCGATTGCAGGGCCATGATCTCATTGCAGTCATGGAGACATGGTGAGATGGCTCACATGACTGGAATGTTGCCATGGATGGCTATGTGCTTTTTAGGAGAGACAGGCCAGGAGGGCGAGGTGGTGGAGTTGCTGTTTATGTGAGAGAGCAACTGGAATGCATCGAGCTCTGTCTGGGGGTGGAGAAGGAGGAGGCAATTGAGAGCTTATAGGTAAAGATTAAAGGACAGGCCAACGTGGGGGACACTGTTGTGGTTGTCTGTTACAGGCCACCTGACCAGGAAGAGAAAGTTGATGAGGCCTTCTATAGACAGCTGGAAGTAGCCTCACTATCACAGGCCCTGGTTCTCCTGGGGGCCTTCAACCACCCTGACATCGACTACACAGCAAGGCACAAACAGTCCAGGAGGCTCCTGCAATGCATTGATGATAACTTCTTGTCACAGATGGTGGAGGAGCCTACGAGGAAGGGTGTCCTGCTGGATCTTGTCCTTACCAACAGAGAGGGACTGGTTAGAGATGTGAAGGTTGGGGGTAGCCTTGGCTGCGGTGAGCATGAGATGGTGGAGTTCAGGATCCTGCAGGAAAGAAGTAAAGCAACAGGCAGCAACCGTGGACTTCAGGAGAGCAGACTTTGGGCTCTTCAGAGACCTACTTGGAGGAATCTCATGGGTTAAGGCCCTAGAGGGAAGTGGGGGGTCCAGGAGAGCTGGCTAGTATTCAGACATCACTTCCTCCAAGCTCAGGAGCGGTGCATCCCTATGAGTAAGAAGTGCAGCATAAGGAGCATGAGACCTGCATGAGTGAGCAAGGAGCTTTTGGCCAAATTCAGACAGAAGAAGAAAATACACAGAATGTGGAAGAAGGGACAGGCTAATTGGGGTAATTACAGGAATGCAGTCAGAGTATGTAGAGATGCAGCGAGGAAGGCTAAGGCCCAGCTGGAATTGAGTCTGGCAGGGGATGTTAAGGACAACAGGAAGGACTTCTTCAAATACATCATCAGCAAGATGAGGACTAGGGGAAATGTGGGCCTGCTACTGAAAGGGGTGGGGGCCCTGGTGACAAGGGATACAGAGAAGGCAGAATTGCTGAATGCCTTCTTTGCTTCAGTCTTCACTGCTAAGGGC
This sequence comes from Rhea americana, assembly GCF_003343005.1. NCBI lineage: Eukaryota > Metazoa > Chordata > Aves > Rheiformes > Rheidae > Rhea > Rhea americana. The sequence continues at coordinate 8,030,380 of NW_028186756.1, forward strand.
AGCCCCCAGGAATCCCAGAGTCTGGACGTGAGGGAGAAAGTCTGGAGAAGGGAAGACTTTCCTTTGGTTGAGGAGGAAAGGATTAGAGACCTTCTGGGCAGGCTAGACATCCACAAATCCATGGGCCCAGATGGGACGCACCCACGGGTACTGAGGGAGCTGGKGGATGTTGTTGCCAGGCCACTCTCCATCATCTTTGAAAGGTCCTGGAGAACTGGAGAGGTGCCTGAGGACTGGAAGAAAGCCAATGTCACTCCAGTCTTCAAAAAGGGCGAGGAGGAGGACCCGGGCAACTACAGGCCGGTCAGCCTCACCTCCATCCCTGGCAAGAYGATGGAACTGCTCATTCTGGATGTCATCTCCAGACATCTGGAGGAAAAGAAGGTGATCAGGAGTAGCCAGCATGGATTCACCAATGGGAAATCTGACTTAACCAATCTGATAGCCTTCTCTGATGGCATGACTGGCTGGGTAGATGAGGGGAGAGCAGTGGACGTTGTGTCCCTTGACTTCAGCAAGGCTTTTGACACTGTCTGCCATAACATCCTCCTAGATAAGCTCAGGAAATGTGGGTTAGACGAGCGGAGAGTGAGGTGGATTGAGAACTGGCTGAAAGGCAGAGCTCAGAGGGTTGTCATCAGTGGCATGGAGTCTAGTTGGAGGCCTGTGGCTAGTGGCATCCCCCAGGGCTCAGTACTGTGTCCCATCCTGTTCAACTTACTCATCAGTGACCTGGATGAAGGGACGGAGTGCCTCCTCAGCAAGTTTGCTGATGATACCAAGCTGGGAGGAGTGGCTGATACACCTGAGGGCTCTGCTGCCATTCAGAGAGACCTGGACAGGCTGGAGAGCTGGGCAGAGAGAAACCTCATGAGGTTCAACAAGGGCAAGTGCAAGGTCCTGCACCTAGGGAGAAATAACCCTAGGCACCAGTACAAGCTGGGGGCTGACCTTCTGGAGAGCAGCTCTGCAAAGAAGGACCTGGGAGCGCTGGTGGATGGCAGATTGACCATGAGCCAGCAATGTGCCCTTGTGTCCAAGAAAGCCAATGGTCTCCTGGGGTGCCTTAGGAAGAGCGTTGCCAGCAGGTCAAGGGAGGTGATCCTGCCCCTCTACTCAGCCCTGGGGAGGCCTCATGTCAAGGACTGTGTCCAGTTCTGGGCTCCCCAGGACAAGAGAGACATGGAGGTACTGGAGAGAGTCCAGCGTATGGCTACAAAGATGATCAGAGGTCTGGAGCATCTGCCGTSTGAGGAGCAGCTGCAAGAGCTGGGCCTCTTCAGCCTGGGGAAGAGAAGACTGGGGGGGGATCTTATAAATGTCTACAAATATCTGAAGGGAGGGTGTCAAGGGGACAGGGCCAAACTCTTTTCAGTTGTCCCGTGTGACAGGACAAGAGGCAATGGGCAGAAACTGAAGCACAGGAAGTTCTGTCTGAGCGTGAGAGGGAATTTCTTCCCTGTGAGAGTGACGGAGCACTGGACCAGGTTGCCCAGAGAGGTTGTGGAGTCTCCTTCTCTGGAGATCTTCAAGGCCCGCCTGGATGAAACCCTGTCTACCATGCTCTAGGTGACCCTGCTGAACAGGGAGGTTGGACTAGATGATCTCCAGAGGTCCCTTCCAACCCTACTGATTCYATGATTCTAAGTGAAATGAGATCAGGCTCACCTGGTGAAATACATAAACTTCAAGAGTAATCCTGTTGGACTCCTTTGGAATTGCTGGAGAGGAAAAAGATGTAATTAACTTCTTAGAGAAGCTGATCTCTTGTTGGCTGTGGAGCCTGTTGTGACTGCACTCCCAGCTGTAGCACATTTAGCTGATGTGCCTGGATTGGAGTGAATCTGACTCAAGGACCTTAGACAAAGAATTTTCTTGGAGGCTTCAGGGGAAGACAGGGCCTACATTTTTTTGAGATTATGAGTAATTAAAAGACTTGAAAATCTCTTGAGTGAACTTTCTAATGAGCGTAGGGTGACTAGTCTGGAAAGGGTGTAAAGGCATTACAACTGAATAGCTGAAGATGTAGTTTTCTGTGAAGAGCTACTCTCAAATTCTGATCAGCTGGACTCATTTAAATCTGAGAAACTGTCTGTCTATGTAAAACTTAAGTGAAGATCTAAATATGCAAAGTGAGTATTGAAACCTACAGTGTTAATGTTTTTCAAAGATAGGAGTGAAATGGTTCAAATTGAGAAAGCTTTGCCTAATGTACAATATATGAGACAGCTATTAACTGGCATATAATATGAACAGCATTAAACTCTAGGCTGGTGAGAAGGTAGGAGCTGGAAGGAAATGCAGTTCTCAGTTTGTGGTACGTTGCCTGAAGCTGAATGCTGAAGGCGGTAAGTAGAGACTTTACTAAGTAATATTTATACATAATACCACTGTCAGTAGATGCAGTAGGTATYGTATTTGTTACATTAGTATTCTGAGTCCTCTGCTCTTCCTTTGTGGAGGAAGGCTCTAAGCCTAATGCAAAGGGAATGCTAGAGAAATCCTTTTGCTTGTGTTCTCTGCTGCTGGAGAGCCAGCAGAGGGAGCTTAAGTAACAAACCCTCTTCCCAGAGCTTATTAATAATACRAAGATACATAAACAAACAAGTGAAACTCTGCCATGATAGCCTATTCCCCATAGGAAACAGGAGGAAAAGAAAAACAATAGCTGTGAAGTGGAAAAGGATAAAATCAGAAGGGAAAGTAAACTTTTTTTTCTATCAAATGAGAATGCACTAAAATGAACAGCAAAGTAGTAGTATCTTAGAATCTAGGAGTCTCTGTCCGGTTTATATGGTGTTGCAATGGTTTTGTTGTTTTTAGGCTTTTCCCTATCCAGAAAGCAGTAAGACACTTATTGTTGATTTTAGCTTTTCATTTGTTTGCTTTTGCTTTTTAATGAATGCTCAGATTTTTAAAAAAGTGAAGTATTGACTTACTTTTTGCTTACTTGGCTCACTATTGACTTTCAGGTGTGGGGGCTTTAGGAAGGATGCTCAGAATATATTTGCAGTGTGCTTTGCAGTGCAGTACCATGATATCAGAACAAGTCCTAAGTCTTTCTGTCTCTTTAGCCATCTCAGTAGGGTAATCAGCTCTGTAGAATGCAAAAGATAAACAAACAAGAGAGTGATACCTGTCTCTTTCCATGAGCTATATGAGATCCCTGACTTTCTCAACTAAGGCTAGTAAATACCATTCTCCAGTCAGACCAGTGAAGAGCTGGGAGGACTCTGGTCTTATTTGCATGACCAGCCATAAAAGTCTTCCTGTTCAGCTGGGAGACTAATGCACTTGTTTTAAATGTAACAAATGTAGTGTTTTATCCTTTCAAGTGTATGAAGTGCTGCCTATTATTGGCATCCTTGAGGAAGATCTCAAGATCTTGGTCTCTAAGATTTATTAAGAGTTAGGTTTTTCTAGTAAGATTGGTGATTATCGAATGTTGATTCTGAACCTCTGTTGTTAGAACTCCATGTTGATTGTAGAGCTTGTTGCAGAGTTGTGCACTGAGCATGTTTTAAATTGTGTCCTCCCCACTAGCCTTTTTTATCTGAACCATCGTATTAGAGAACAGTTACCGAAACAAGTGTCAGTAATCTATAGACTTGTTGACTGTATGATTTATTTCCAGCTCCACACACGTGCTTATTTAATGTTTCCACTCCTGAATGCCCCGGGGGGGGGGGGAGGCAGACAGAGGAGGGGGAAGTTCTGCTTGAAAATACAAATCTTTCAGGTTAAGCATTCTGCTCTGATTTTTCATCTCCGTAAATAAATTTGCTTTAGGACTTTGATAATAGGAAGCTAGACCTCTCAATAAAATTTTGCTGAGTTCCTTTCCTCTTCTTATGGGTCAGTATACCACTTGGCTGCCTGCCTKTTAGCAGCCAAGCAATCAATTCCTTTCAGAAAAGACTGAGACCAATTTCCCACTTGCTGTGTACTTAATAACTGGCCCAGTTCATTCTATTGTCAAAATGATTTTACTTTACTGAAGTGATAATCTCTTTCCGGTAGTCCTAAAGTGTCATCTTGTGGCTARTATGGGTTATGGTTTTGTATCACCGAGGAAAAAAATACCCAAGTAACAAATACAGAAAATCTGTACTCTTCTGGATATTGATAGGATTAATTTGGGGAATCAGGATTATTTTCTTTAAATAAATATTGCATCATTTTGTTGCTTCAGAAATAAATGATAACAGGTAATAAGAAATATCTACTAAGAGTTTCATAATCCATTTTAAAGCTACTTACAGATTTGTATGGTTAAATGTCTGCATGTGACTTGAGCATACATAGAAAAATAAGCCATGATGAATTATCAGATCTTTGAAATGCATGTCTGATTGCTATGTAATACATCTTATTTTCAAACTTCAGTGAAACAAACAAAACTGAAATATCTTTAGAAGTGAAGTAATTAAGCTGTCATACTGGTCACAGAATAACACTCATGTATAAACTGTTTTAAATGAGTACAAAGCATCCCAACTTGCTCATCTGGACAATCAATCTTATGTCCCTTCTGAGGGCAGTCAGAAACACATTTGGATGGCCTGCAACATCATGCGTCAAGCAAACCTTTTCATGAAGTAAAGGAATTCAGGTGTGTTTTAYTAGAATTTCATTTGGAAGCCTAAAAAATACAGGGCAGGAAGGACCTTTGAGTATGTTGCAGCATTTTTATCTCAACATTTTTGCAATGGATGTTTCTGTTCCCATTTTAAATTATTTTTTTCATATAAATGTTTATTAAGAAGAGAAACATTTTTTACACTAAACTTCCATTTATAAAGGTTTTCCCTGCGATCTAAAATTGTCTAACTTAATTCAAATTCAGAATTATGCCAAACTTTGAAAATTTTAAATGCTTCAGATAGAAACTCTTTTCTCTATACTTACATATAAGTCACTGCCTAGTAGTATGTTACCTAGATTGTATTTTTTTTCCCCATATTTGTAAAATTATTTTTGGAAAAAATATATATTACTTACACTTGCTGAAATATACAGGAGCCTCATCTACTTTCAAACGAGCAAGCTGAAATTTCATCTCACTCAAATGTGATGCAGTCTATTTGACCTCAAATACAGCATTTTATTTGCAGGCACTTATTAAAAAAAGAAGAAGAAGGAAAAAAAAGCAGAGAATAGATGACTAGACTCACAGAACTGAAGTAGAATTTCCCCTTTCTTATATTACAATTCTACCTTTATAGCTCTTGCACCAGATGAGAGCTATCCAGGCTTGCTTTCTTTTTCTTCCTCAGGAATGTGAACAACTCTCCTCTTGTTTCAGTGTAGCTCTCGGGCTATGAGCATTTTGGACTGTGGGAAGGGTAGTTTGAGGCTCACTCCCTCCTGCCAGAAGTGTTCCACTTCCTCTGCAGTTGCAGGAAGATACAAGATCTCAGTTTCCTGCCTCCGATGTAAATGGCCCAAACACCAGGTCATGGAATCGTTCTCTACCTCTTTGATGTGGGCTAGATAACTACCTGAAGTGTTTGTAAAACATGGAATGACCTAGCAAGAAGGTTCCTGATGGCTGGAATGCTGCTCTGTGAGACCTTGGATCAGATTTCTGCACTGAACTGGGTAAGGCATGGATTTCTTACCTTCACAAAGAACATCCAGATGCCCAGTGGTCCCATAGTCTGTAGTAACAGAGCACAACAGAACCACTGTGGAGAGGTCTCAAACTGGCATGTCTGCTGCAGAGATTTGTCTAGAGTGGAACAGACTCTCTACAATGTTTTGTGTTGTTTGAGTTTACTTTTTTCCTGAAATTAAATCAGTGTAGATGTTAATCTCATTCCTGAAACTGAGCAAGGGTTTTGAGTCAGCATTAGCAGTGTGGCTGCAGTGAGTAAAAAGGTCGTAGTGCATTATATTCAGAAGTGGTTGTTATAATCACCTCATAGTTGGTACAATCATTTTACAGATTCAAATCAGAGCAGCTGCTAGGTCTATTTAGCATATATCCCCAGGACTGCTATGTCATGRAACTAGTCATCCTCCAAACTTTGGACCATTTCCAACATGCTCATGGATGATGCAAGACAGGGACTGCATACAGCTGTGTGCTACTGTTGGAAGTCATATGGACAGGTAGATCTTAAGCTGAAGCCATTTCACAGAATCATAGAATAGTTGAGGTTGGAAGGGACCTCTGGAGATCATCTAGTCCAACCTCCCTGCTCAAGCAGGGTCACCTAGAGCGTGGTAGACAGGGTTKCATCCAGGYGGGCCTTGAATATCTCCAGAGAAGACTCCACAACCTCTCTGGGCAACCTGTTCCAGTGCTCTGTCACTCTCACAGGGAAGAAATTCCTCCTTGCATTTAGGCAGAACTTCCTGTGGTTCAGTTTCTGCCCGTTGCCTCTTGTTCTTTCACATGRGACAACTGAAAAGAGTTTCCCCATCCCTTTGATACCCTCCCTTCAGGTATTTGTAGATATTAAGATTCCCCTCTCAGTCTTCCCTTCCCTAGGCTAAAGAGGTCCAGCTCTGGCAGCCTTWTATCTTAGGGGAAATGCTCCAGCCCCCTGATCATCTTTGTAGCCCTAARATTTCAATGATTTTTATGCTTTGTGGATCTTGTAAAGCAGACCTAGGCTTTTTGAAATTTTCTATAAAAGAATTTGAAAGGAAAAACAGTGGTTCTTTATAACAAATTTTTATTTTCTTCAAGATCCAAACCAAAGAAAAGCATGCAAAGCCTTGTCATTTATGTTAAATTTTTTAATATAGTATCAAATTGCTTGAGTACATGCCAAAATCTGGTGATCTGTCTTGCAAGAAACCCCACATAGGCTTACGTGGAAACATCATGTTTTTCTCCCTGTCTTTTKTCTGTTGTTTTAAACTAATAGTGAATTCTTCTGAGAGGCAGGGAATGTCACACACAGGGATTTCTTACTGTTTATAGCACAAAAGGAGTTTGGAAATTCATGTATGTTCTTGGTCAGTGTAAAAAGTATGCAATCCTGCACCAGAGCACATGAAATCTAGACTCAGTTGCACAAAGGGGGGTAAAAGTAATGCACGGGTAAGATGATCCCTTTGAGATGAGTGTTGCTTAAGAAAAGAAATGTWCCTGTCACTTCAAGGAAACTCCTGACTGTTGATAACAAGCTCACTTGTTACCATATCTCTAAAGCGTATCTCTAAAATACATTTTTGAGTTACAAACCATGAATGAGCTAGCACAGATATCCATGACAATGATAACTTTCAATTAATTCTACAGTACTGCTAAGGTAAATAAGATACTGATTTCTGACAAAATAGGAGATTGGTCTCATTACTGAATTTTTACAGATTAAATAAGATGAATTTGATAGCTGATGTTGAAACTTGTTGTTGTTTTTATTACAGAGGTGTCATCAGTCCTAAACTTAAAAGATTTTACACTGTAGAAATACTGAGTAAAGAATCCCATGGAGGAAAGAGCAGATGGAGGTGGATGGAGGAGTAGGGTGAACTATAAAATTACCAGGAACAACCAAACAGATGACCTTGGTTTTCCTTAAAGATTATCATTCTAATATACCACTGAATGCTGTCTACTTTAAGATTTCTGTGTGGTTTTATCCATGGTGCTCTGGCTATAGGAATTCTGTAAGCTTGAAAATCGTAATATGTGTATTTATACTATCTTTCATGGTCTGGCTGTCAAGAAACTGTGGAGTCAAAGCATCGTAATTACATAATACTGTTCTTTTAAATCAACTAAAATTCTTCAGAGAACATTTAGAGTTTGTTCCTTTTTTTAATCTAGTCTAACTCAGGGACAGAGAGGTCTGATCTCATACCACAAGACAAGGGATTTGCAAATCCTTCAGGCACAGTTACTTTCTATGATTAATCACTGCAACTGTTTTCTCATTGCCCTCCATAACCCTGACACTCTTTCAGAATTTCCGCAACCAATACAGAATTCTGCTTCTAAAATATTTTACTAACATTAATACCACGTGGAACGTGGTTTGTAAATTCCATATACTTTTACTTATCCAACCCATATATGCCTGCCTTTCTTTATGCTTGACTAAATGCATCTTTCTGGCAATCGGTACTGCTTTCCCTCTCAGCCTTGAGTATCACTTGCATTTTTGTGGGTTTATTGATACAGACTTTTTATACTCTGTATTACAGATGTGATCAGATGCTACCAGGTCTGACCYTGAAGTAAATCAGAAGACTTGCATTGATTACACTTCATTCCATTATAGAAGGTCGGGTATGTGTGCATCCTTACTACTTTCCAGCTTTAAGTTGACAATGTGGCACTTGGAACAGTATCTGTATCTTAGCCCACAGAAATGTTGATATCCTGTGGGTAAAAACAAATTCATGAGCTGCTACTCAAAARGCAGCATATTTCGCTGCAAACAGGTGTGAGCGGCATCTAGCTTAGCTAAAAGTTGTGCCGCTGTAACCTGATAGATTTGGAAGGTATTGCAATATGACGTAATTGTTCACGTGTTAAGCCTTGGTAAAGGGAATCACTTAGCCTAATTAATTCATACATTGTGAATGATCCTCATTTTTAACTTTACTGCAAGTCTTGTTTCAGATATTTGTTGCAATAAAGCTAATGAAGTTAATCTTTTTCACTTTTGTGATGAAAATATGCTTCAGTAACACTGAATAACTCTGTGATCTAAGCAATGGTTTGTAGTTAGCACTAGTCCCAATGAAGTGTTGTTGCATCATTCTAGGATGCAAGCTCTTCTCATTTCTTGTGTCTTTCAAATTAACTAGAAATATATTAGTGATTTTTCTTAGTACTGCTCTTCAGTGTGAACAATTGCTGTCATTGTTACAGGCTTGTTAGTTAACTGTCTGTATAACTGAAATAGAAAAAAGTGATTTGGAGACTTATCACCAGTTTAAACTGATGGTATGAATTTAAATGTCTATATTTTATCACTGTCTTATTCTATGAAGAGGGTGAGGGTCATATCACRGAGTAAAGTATAGACTGTAACAACTTGAAATACAGGTATACACATGTTCGATCACCTTCTCGGAGAGCATGAGGATGTGTGACACAAGTGCCTGAAGTCAGTTTACTATTTATATTTTTCTACGTACACAAGGAGGGAGCACTGTGTGCTTGACCTGCAGTAGCAAATCTACCCAGGAATATAGTTCACCTGTGAAATTATTTCATAATGCTTCTGTTGAAACTACATGATGAAGCTTGGCAAGTTTTATATTGGTTTGTACACTTCTCTCCAGTAGTGCCAGCTGTATGCAAATGACTTCTGTTTTATTGTCCTTGTACTCTGTGGTGATCCAGCACTTTCTCTACTTGTATTACATGTCATGAGTTTGGATGGTTCTGCCATCAAGTCCAGTTCTGCCTTACTGAGTTTAACGTGACATAGTGCCTTTGAAAACAAGGCTGGGCTTCTGACACAAGTGAAATCCAGCCCCATTACTTCTCATTAAATGTTCTATTTTAATTCTGTGTTTGAACACTATTAAAAACTGTGGTGCTTTATTTTGGTCCTAACAGATAGCATGTGTGACACTAGCATTTCCTTTGCATTCTTAACATACTGTGCACAACAAATCAGGAATTGTTGATTTAAGAAGTGATTATTATCTAAGTGARACCAAGAACTGGTGTGTAACTATGCTTTGTTTCCTTTCATTTGCTGAAAAAATACATAAAATTGGACCTCTAAAAACATTCATCAGGCTTAACTTTCTTCTGGTAAAGCAAATTATTATCTGACTGTTTTCAGATTGGTAAGATAGGATTTAAAGGAATTTAATGGAAAATAAATTTTAATATAAGTGGGAGCTGAAATATATTGCCATGTCTGGGTAAAGACAGCTAAATTTCAGTATTTAATCTAAGTGCAGTTTGCAGTTCAAAAGGGAAAAGGATAATTTGGTATTTAGTAACATATTTGAAGTTTTATTTTATACAATCTAGAGTCTGTTATACCTATCAGTAATTGTTAAACTTGATTTCTTTTTCAAATTTAAGTTTTTCAAGTTTCATTTTCTTTTATTTATCCAAATAAAATAAGCCTATTTGCATGTTTGTAAATATAAAGGACATCTCTAAATCCCTTTCACATATCACTGTTCAGATCCACTTCTTCCTCTACTCATAGACTGGTTATCTAGAGATGTCATCAACACAGACAAGAATGAGATCTATGGAAAACCATATGTATCACACTTCATCGTGTGGATACAAAGACCTTTGATCTAGAGAAGAGATAAAAGGGTACATGAAACAAAGTAACAGCTTATCAGAACAATTTTGGGAGAAAATTCTCAGTGTTAACCCTGTTAATATTCCCTGTACTGCCTCAACGTGTGTCAGCTTAATGGAAACCATTTCCTGAGAAATCTTCCCCCGGGTCTTCGAGAGTGCTTGATGTGAAAGGCAAAGCATACAAATAATAACACATTGTTCAGGAATGTGTACTGCATGTAAGTCATAGCCATTAAAACCTGAATAATCTCAATGTTTTATCTGTTCTTAAACTGAATGCTAAACTTATGTTTTATAGAAAAGCCAGATCAAAGCTTTCCTTAAAAGACAAACAAATCACAGTGATCATTTCTGATACAATTTCTTAGCCTGGAGACTTAAAGGAGGCCTTTATTACTACTTTTTTGGGATAGTAATGTTTTGCGATTTGTTTTTTCTCTTTTTTTCTTGACCCAAAGTGTACTGATAGAAATTCTTCCTTTTCACTTAATCTTGTTTCCAAATTGGAACAATGGCAAACAGACCAGATTCAACATATCTCATGCTTTGAATCTAAGTCTGAACTCAGTTCCCACCTCGTTTCTCCTAACCTGCTTTCACCTTGCAGCAGCATCTGCCTGCCATCCTGCAATGGCATAGCTTTCCTGTGGTAGTAGCCTGTTCTTGATATAACAAAATCACATTACAGTGAGGCAGTGCTACTTACATTATGCCATTTAGTACTACTCTATTTGATGGCTCTTGTCTAAGAGGCAAATTCTCTGGGTTTGACATCTAATACCACTGATCCCTTCTCACTGAACTTTTCAGTAAGGCCATCGTAATACTGTGCATATCTGTTCCCAAGGCACAGCACTAAAGCCATGCTTCAAGGTGAAAGTAAGCTAGATGTTGTACATGTCTTTTTTCAGTTCTTATTTTTCAGGCATTGAACACACACTATTGCCTGATTTGTTTGAAGATGCAGAGTTAGCTTTTTGCTCCCTGGCCTGCAAAAAGACCTTAATCCCCAATCTGAGGGAAGGCTAGCCTGGAAGCTCYTTTGTATAGCATGAGAAATTTCTAGGTAGAATAAAAAATACATTTCAGGACTGGACRCTGTATTAAGTAGGAAAATCATATGAGGTTTTCATCAAAGAAAGCTTTCTTCAAGGCTCACTCCACTATTTCTCTCTCTAGATCTTTTATTTTAACTCCACCCTTTAAAAGTTAAAGCAACAATCACTTTAGCTAGTTGCCTGGAGGACTTTCCACCCTCCTGCTTATTGCTGAATGATTTGCTCGTGAAATGAGGAACAAGTATTTTTAGATGAAATAAATCCYGAGAGTTTGGAAAGACAATAAACATTCCATTTAAACTTTAAGGAAATCTGGTGCCAGGCATTAATAAAGTATTAGTTGGATATTACAAAGTCTTGATTCAGTTTTTAGTCTGGGAAGCTCAGTATACCTGTGCATGAATAACTCATCACTTCTCTAACTCTGAAGCACCATCCCAGTTATCTGCATCTTCGAGCTGGGGAAGTACACTGCAACAACTTCAGAATCTGTGAACCTGATAATTCTTCCTGTATTAAAACCATCTGGAGCTTTAGTTTTTTGTGAGATGACATGTAAGTTATGCACCTGGATACGATGGTGGTGGCTACATTACATATGCCTAAAAGAGATAGCTAACTATATACGCTTCATACTCTGACTGACACCATTTAGTAACTATCACTATATGACTGTTAATTACATTTGTTGTATTTCCATTATCACACAAAGTTGTGAGTTGTTACAGATGGATAGAACTGTTCCTAAATAGAGCTACTTCTAATGAAATCTTTCTCAGCTTCTAGGTGATAGAAAATGTATATACCAATTTTTTTTTCAAAATCTGAAATACTAAAATATGTTTAGCTTGGGAACATTTGATTTTTCATGATTTCTCCTCCCTTCTTAGAGAAAAACAGGTACTAAAACTTATTTTATGAAAACTGGTTTGTAGATATATAAAAACAAAAATCCTGTCAAGTGTCAACATTTAGAAGGTTAAATAGCTTCGTCAAGTGTCAACATTTAGAAGGTTAAATAGCTTCATCAATGCTATTTTCTTTTTCATCTTTACATCTTCAAGTGGCCTGGAAGCCTATCTGAAAATATACCACTACTCAAGTGTAGTCTGCCGTTGCATAGTGTTACCCTTCTGTYGGTTACCAGATGAAAGTTGTTTTTCTATTTTAATTTAGTGCAGTGTTTTCCTTCTTGTTCCAGATTTCTCTTGATAAAGGAATAACACATAACTGTAAAATAWATAACAGAACAGAACATGGATTTCAACTTCAATAAATATGAAATATTCTACATGACATATTTTACCTTTGTCTGGCATAAGTGCGGTGTTTTAAAAATTGGGGACACACTGTCAAATTTGGGACAGAAGTGGTAACTTCCTAGATGATTCCAGGTAAAGCAAATATTTGGACAGAAATGAGGAAAGGGGACAGAGATTGGTTGCCTGTTTTCTGATTCCTTATGTGTAAGTGGCCTCATAAGAAGGCCACTTCACTGTTTTGGATAGATGAGCGTTGCTTAGATGCAGCCTGAACCAGCCCAAGGGTTTAGGTCCAGTTGCAGAATCACATGGTTAACTCTGCTGTGCTGAATCCCCCTCGTTAAAACTCTGAAGTGTTTGCTCTTCTGCCCTTTCTGCCAGCCCCCAGGTGCCAAGTTATTTCTGATACTCCCAGTAAATAAGACAACTGTGATTAACATTGGCTGATATTATCCATTTTAAGGATTTTTGTTAGTGCAGATCCATTATAACCACCTGAGGGAGGGAGCTCTTCATAATGGTAGGGACTGTGACCCAATGTCTCCTTTCCAGTTTACTCCATCATTTAAATGTGGCATCCTACCCAAATTTCTGTCTCTGAGAACCTCAAGTAGTTTGAAAATTGGCTCGTGTTTCTCACACTGCTTATTTGTGATTAAAATGCAACATGTTAAATTCACAATTACTGAATGTCCCTTATCTGCAGATCTTGTGTGTTAGACCAGGCTTTCTGCAAAACTGAGAGAGATGTCTGAAGTAAGAACTCTGAGTAAACATTTACTGATAGTTTAAGATGAATGATTTTTACATGAATTATACAGCAAAAAATAAGTCCTTTTCTTCACTGTTTTGCATTTAACTTCTTTTTTAACCTTAAAATTATAAACCCTGTGTGGGAATATGTGATAAGATTCTGCTGAATGTCATTAGCAATGACATAACAATACTAAAATTATTTATGCCGAGGAACAGAAAATCAAGTGAGCTAGACCTTAAGTTCAAAGAGAAGAGGTGGTTTTAATGTAAATTAAAACAGATTCATACTGGTCAGTAATCAAGTGTTTACCTGTTTCCATTAAAACTACATTGAATTTAATCAGTATGCTTCCTAATGCATGCATTTCTCCCTAAATAAGTAGCATATTTGTCATGAATATTTAAATTGGATTTTAAAGCCATGAAAGTTTAATTTAAATAAAAACTGAGGTAATTTCTTAAGGCTGAAAGTATGTTCAAATTCTCTTCGACAGTTGTAAACAAATTTTGGAAGTGATGGTCTTGAGGGAATTATTCTTAGCAGTTAGGATTAAATATCTTTAATTCCAAAAGGCTTAAATATAACTGTGTTACCAGTTTATAAAACTAAAGTATTTGTTTCTTTTAACCAATAAAATTAATAGTGACTAATTCAGAAAATCACAGGGCACTGATTATTTTAAATGTAAAAAAATATAAAGCATAATATAAAATACAAAGTTATAAGGTATAAGATCTTTTCCACTTTTCACTATAACAGCTGAGTAGGATATAGGAGTAAATTTTCTTTAGATATATTTTAAATACGATATGCATTTCAGTTTGTTGTGATTCTTAACTTTTCAGTTCAGATGTAGTGTAAACTTCGTATTTATTTCTGTGATTTCTATTCTTACCACGCGTATTTTTTTTTTGTTACATTTCCAAAATGTTTAATTTTGATAGCAATAAAGAAGTTCAGTTCTCCCCTGCAATGGTATGGTTGTGATGGGCTAAGAAACTGGGCTAGAAGATCAATTTTTCATTATTTATACTCTAAAAAGACAATAACTGAACAATCAAACCCAAAAAACTTCATGGTTGCCTATTTGTTGAAATAATTGGCCACAGTGAATCCTCATGCAAAACTGGGCAAGTGTACTGTCTCAGCCTTCACTGTAGCTTGCGTATCATTTTATTGATAAATTATTCCTCTTTTGGTAAACACTCTTATGTTCAGAGGCATCTGTGCTCCAGTTATATATTATTATTTTGCAATTAGCAATTCAGTCATTTTTTTACTGTTGGTTTTGTTTCATATTAGATAGCTTTTGATACAAAATATCATTTGATTTTTATGGGATTGATTTTAAGCACTCACAGGCAATTAAGGCTTGATCTACATATTTGGTGCAAGTGATGTAAACCAAATAGATCAATGTTGAAAGATAACACATCTGTGAATATTAATGAATGAACAATTGTCACAGATCTTGAAACAGAACTATTAGAGATGTGTGCATAAACTATGTATTAATTTTGTCTTAGTCAGCTCTAGTGCTACATAAATTCAGTGCAGCAGAGATTCAGTGGGATATGGGCCAGCCTCTTTACCTGAGGTTTAACTTTAGTATTGACAGTATTAAAAGCAATAAAGGTGTTAGTCAAGACTGTATTTGCAGGACTAGAAATTCTGATGTTTGACAGTGCTGGTGCCACTGTCACTTCTTTGAATATAAACTGTATAGAGGGAGAAGAATCCCCTTCATACCCTTGCTGTTAGACCAGACTTCTTAGAAGACCATGTCCCAGGTGGCTTTATTCCCCTTCTGACCAGCTTTGCCATTCTRTGCTGGGAGCTGCCAGGATCAGAGTTGCTTCCTGATATACACTAGAACATGAGTGTTTGAGCAGAGCAAAGTGGTTAACTGACCTATCTGCATCTTATTCAGGTCTCTGTGGAAAAGAGGCTTGTCTGTGTTAATTTCTGTGAATATATATTAAATACATATACACATAAAAATGCAGCCCTTCATGATTCTAGAAACTAGAATTGAAGGAATCAAGGAGTTAGCAACGCATGAAAAAGTTAATCATTTTATCTTCGTTTGCAATTTAGAGCACATACTCTCTTAACTTTTCAATCCTGTCTGCTAAGCAAATCACTCTGACAGACCATGTTCCTGTGAACAGCTGATGTTTTAAGACACTTGAAGCAAAGCACTTAGTAAAATCCTGGTTCTTTCAGAGTTGATTTGACAGTTATCACGGACTTGAATGTAGTCAGAAAGACACCCCAGTTTTCCCAGAGTCAGGCTACATTCTTGTATGGCTTTGCTGGTTTACTTTTCTTTGGCCTTCAGGGTTCATCCTAGATAAGCTGGCACCATTGAAACTGTATGAAACACGCAGTGTCATTCGCAGTGTTCTTTGAGCAGGCAAAGGCTCTCAGCAGGCTGGTTGTTACTGCTTGTCACTGTCACAAAGATCTTGTATTTCTTTTTGGTCACTGTGTCAGTTAACCGTTGCTGGAAGTTGAAGGGATGGATATAGATGATGTAAATATTCCTGAACAAATGCATTGTACCATGATACTGTCTGTCATTCAATTTCACAAGGCATGGAAAAAGTTACTCCTTGACAGAGGAACGTAGTTTGAATAGTATGAGGGGTATTCCCATTACTAAATGCTTTCACATCCTAGTAGATACAGTATATGGCAAAGAAATCTAAGGAAAAAGTAGCAGACTCAAGTCAATGACACATTTTGAGAGAGAGTTCTCATTAAGGGCAAATGAAATCCTGAAAGCCTAAGAGCTGATGGCAGAATTCCCTTAGACTTAACGTAGCCAGGATTTCACTCTTGGTTCCCAGCCTGGATGCTTGCTGCTTCCAAGTGTTTATATGCCCCCTCTCCTACCCTTTCTTTTCAGCAATGGTATTTGAGCATCTTTGAGATAGAGCAATATAGCTGCTTCTATTTCATAAGGAAAGGATCYGGTACAAGAGGCTTAGCATGTGCCCGTGAAAGTCTGGGAACAAAGTCTTGAATTCATTTTCCAGATACTACTTAATATTTTCATGACTGGGCTTTATTCTAAGCTTTGCTGCCAGCATCCATGTTTTGATCTTAGAGAGTAATTTGACCCTACGTTAACTGATAACTGAATGTGAAATTCAGCTTCTTTTGTATTGTTTTAATAATCTTCCGAATAATTAGATCCAAAATGAGCTTTCAGACTGTCTAATCTGTTAAAAAAATTGAGAATATTGTTACAGCTGATGAATCTTGGAGCTGAAATGTATTCCCAAATATCTTTTCTTCTATCTGTTATTTATTGTATAAGGTAAGTTCTTTGGATATGTTTTATAGAATTTGATACTTTACTCAGGTGTCATTAACAGCTACTGAAGTAAATATGATTTAATGTTTCCTATTACTGCTTTCTCTAGACTCTTCTGAGGGATGTATGTATGTATGTCCCATTCCTGTTTTATTTATTTATCTGTGAGGACTATTTTTCATACTGGTTTGAGTGCTTGAATAAGAAACTTCATAGCCTCCATCCATACAAGTGCTCTTGAGCCTTAAGTTTTCTTGACTTCATCTTTAAATTCCTTGATTGGCATCTTACCTCAATGTTGCTAATTTAATTGGAGTTTTTATCATTATATATGGCTTTGTTCTACTTTGCTTTTAATTCTGCTCTTGGTGATTGGTTAAATTATTGACAATTGTTCATTTAATACATACATATACATACACATGCTTCTTAGGCTTACATAGTTATTTTTCATGTGTTTCTATAGAGGGATGTGATCTATATTCTGTTCTAAAGCATGTAGCTTTTAAAAATATGTTAGTATTGTATACATGGGAATGATTCTGAATCAAGCATACAATTTTCTGCAAAGCGGAGTGAGTTCTGCTATTAAACAGAGCATCTCTATGCATTGAACAGTGTCTCCGTATATTTCTTTGTTCCAGGAAGCTCAGTGAACTCTTCAGAGTATGTATAATGTCCCAAAGTAGACAAAAAGATGGGTTCATGTACCCAACTTGGCCAGAGTCAATCTTAGTTGCAGATGGTTCAACTACAGGTGCTGCTGTAGAATATGACCAAAATGTATATTTTTCTAGCGTTGTCAGAAACATTACAGCAGAAAGAAATTCAGTAATCTCTGAAAGGCACCAGCAGTACAGATAGTAGTATTCTGCCCTCCAGGACTAGAGGTCAGCCTGTAGCTGAAATACTGTGCAACTGGGAGAAAGGAGAGAAGAGCCCTTGCTGTGCTTTTTGCTCCTCTACACCTTCTTATGCAAAGCTCACAGGCTTCATAGGTGGGACAGGTATCGAGATGATTTCTGCATTCAGCTCTTTTTGTGAATGGCTTGAGTTGCATTCGGAAGCCACCAAGAATGACATAATGTGATGCAATGTTTTAGGGGTAGGAGTTTTGTAATGCAAAAAAGCAAATAAATGTATGTGTGTGCGTTCAGAATCTGACTATAGCTTTGCGGTAGATACTGAATAAATGTTTGTTTAGATAATTGTGATTGTGATTTAGTAGCATTGCTGGTCACTTTGTGTAAATAAGAATGGCTATATGTAGTTCAGCGTGGCATGGGCATTTGTTTCCTACCTTTTTAGTATACAGATGGTAGCAAGTACTTAGCCTGAATTTATTTAATGTGAGAAAACCTTATGATCGACTAAGCATCTATTACTACCTTTCTCCATTCATCTTTCTGGTTTCCCCTTCTACACTTGCCCTTTTTAATTATCTCACAGACACAAATAACAAAGCTTTAGGAAAAGAAATKAAAATCATTATCTTCTCCTTTTTCTAGCACCTAGAATGACAGGAAAAAAATATCTTCCAAAGGATTTTTTTTTTAATTTTAATTCAAACATTCAAAATGAGTCTTCAAACTGGAAGAATACTGTTTGCTTTCTCAGATTATTCGCTGAAAAGGTTCCTTCTTCTAATTTTATTTCTAAATGAAAGAACTGAGATTAGAACTTCGAAATAGTGTACCCATTGAACAGGGGTCAGTTTTTAAGAAGTGTGTAACCCTTAGCATTTCCCATGTGGGTTTCTCCTTTGTACAGAAGAGAATTTTGAAAACCTCAGACTTTATTTGCTGGCAGGATGTAAGTTAAGAACTTTGATGATTCTGACTCCAATTCCAGTTGTTGCAAATAGAATTCTGTGTAGAAATTCCTAAAACTGAGCTTTCTTTTTCTTTGTTCTCCATATAAATTTATTCCTCCCTGAGCAATTCTGATCTAATGTCATAGCTTGTTAAATTGACTTTAACTGACTTAATCAATCCTTGTCTTAATGTAACATAAAGTCTAGCCCATTTCCTATTGAAGTATTAGCATGATAAGATTTATGAAAAAGCTCTTTATTTAGTAACTGTATTGGCTTATATAGTACATTTCTTTCATAAATTCCAAAGCCCTTTTCCAGCTATGTTTTCATTTCAGAACCTCTGCTGACAGTAATGATAAGAATCACCTTCATCTTGGATGAGGAGTGRAGGATTCCTACTCTTGGATAAAGTTGCTAGTACCTATCTGTGCAGTCATGAGTCCTTTCACAAAAAGAAATAATAAAAGTTACATGATCATTGATTTCTAATTTAACAATTAGTTTCACAACTATTTAGAATATGTTTAAGAAATAGGGAGAATGTCCTAAATTTTCTTTACTGCTTAAAGCAAGTTTGCTGATGCTACCAAGCTGGGAGGAGTGGCTGATACACCTGAGGGCTCTGCTGCCATTCAGAGAGACCTGGACAGGCTGGAGAGTTGGGCGGAGAGGAACCTCATGAGRTTCAACAAGGGAAGTGCAGGGTCCTGCACCTAGGGAGAAATAACCCTAGGCACCAGTACAAGCTGGGGGCTGATCTTCTGGAGAGCAGCTCTGCAAAGAAGGACCTGGGAGTGCTGGTGGATGGCAGATTGACCATGAGCCAGCAATGTGCCCTTGTGKCCAAGAARGCCAATGGTCTCCTGGGGTGCCTTAGGAAGAGYGTTGCCAGCAGGTCAAGGGAGGTGATCCTGCMCCTCTACTCAGCCCTGGGGAGGCCTCATGTCAAGGACTGTGTCCAGTTCTGGGCTTCACAGTACAAAACAGACATGGAGGTACTGGAGAGAGTCCAGCGTAGGGCTACAAAGATGATCAGAGGTCTGGAGCATCTGCCGTCTGAGGAGCAGCTGCAAGAGCTGGGCCTCTTCAGCCTGGGGAGGAGAAGACTGAGGGGGGATCTTATCAATGTGCATAAGTATCTGAAGAGAGGGTGTCAGGGGAACAGAGACAAACTCTTTTCAGTTGTCCCATGTGACAGGACAGGAGGCAATGGGCAGAAACTGAAGCACAGGAAGTTCTGTCTGAGCGTGAGGGGGAATTTCTTCCCTGTGAGAGTGACRGAGCACTGSAACAGGTTGCCCAGAGAGGTTGTGGAGTCTCCTTCTCTGGAGATCTTCAAGGCCCGCCTGGACGCAACCCTGTCTACCATGCTCTAGGTGTCCCTGCTTGAGCAGGSAGGTTGGACTAGATGATCTCCAGAGGTCCCTTCCAACCTTAATGATTCCATGATTCTAAAGCAAAACAGAAACCTGCTCAGGAAAATAGCCTTTGTACATCAGGGAACCTTACTAAGATTAAAGACAGAGAAAGAAAACAATTCTAAGAATATTTTCAATCTTGAGAAAAGGAACACTAAATTTTCTAAATGTTTCTTGTAAATGCACCTTCCCCATYGTACTGATTGTAATTTGATTTTTCCTATTGACACACACTGCCGCTGTTGTGAGATGCATGAGGTGTGTAATGTAGTCATAACGTGCCATCTAGTGGCCTATATATGAATTACCACACTTAAATTTCTTTAAATCCTTGAGAATTATGTTCACTTCTGTAGGAAAGGACTCCTGCTTACCCATTCGTTGTCCCACACATGGGAACACAGAGCAAACGACATATACGCTCATTAGAAGAGAGACTTTGAGCTGCGATGGTCAAATACATGGGAGCTGAAGAGCTGCCCCACTGGGTGCAAGGAAGGTGCTCTGTAAGGAGCGGAATAAACAGTTCTCCTGAGCTGGAGCTGGAGCTTACCAAATTTGTAGTGAAATCTGCTTTTCACAGTCAAAATAACATACAAAAGCAAGAAAGGACACTGTGAAATGTGAAAGTGAAGCAGCTAATACCTTAGCCAAATGGAGTTAGAGAAGGTTCAAAGTATGCTTCATATTTAGCTAAAACTTTGTTTTCCCCATTTTTCTTCCATTTCTGTTTTATCATTGGGAATTGAAAACTAGGGAATCTTCTTACCTTGACCCTGCATTTCTGTTTATGAGCAAAAGAATTGTGCTGTGCCTGCCTTCACTGACTTTATAATCCAGAGTATTTACTAACCAGGACATAGTGCTTGGGGTATATTTCACATCATCAGCTACGCAAACTCAAGGATGATGATCAAATATGTGCTGGGCTCAAACCCAGCAACAAGCTTCATTGAATCAAAGCATAAATCTCATGTATCTATACCTGTATGAGCTGATATCGAAATTACTCAGAATAAGTTCTTGTTAAAGTAAATCACTGAGTTACATGTATAGGAAAAAAAGACAGTGTAGTAGATGCTTGTTATTTTCCTTCATCTCAATTTCAAAGAAAATAAAACCAACTAGTAAGGAAGAAGAGGAATACAAAGGTGTAGGCATATACAATGCCTCTGCTTCTAACAGTATTCACAGGTACTGAATTTGTACTTATACAAGAGGTCCTCCACCGACTGCAATTTTCATGCACCCAACTGAGCCCTTGTTGAGTAAAAGCATTCCTGCTCCTCATTTCTAGTTAACTTTTAATTTTCASCTCAGATCAGTGGGAACTTGAGAGTATATGTCAAATGAAAAACTTTAATACAGTACTAATTTGGCTTGATTTGCCGTGTCATTTAGGTCTTTTGGGTTTCTTTTACAATGAGATACTATAAACTTGATCCTCTATTGAAAACATCAAAGATTATTTTTACTTGGATGAAGATGGAGGTGGTGCAATTGATAGCTGGCCAGAGCCATCTTTCCTGGCCAGGTCAATCATTTCAAGATTAAAATAAGCTCCCTCATTAGGAGCTGGAAGAGGAATCATGTACACACTTAGCATTTCAGGAATTCAAAATTTTAAATCAGAATTTGATTGGAATAGTTATTGATTTCCCCACATTTACGTAAGAGCCCTGAAAGCATACTCCTCTTGGAGGTTTGGCTGCCAGAGCTCAGGGCCAGCTGAGAGAGCGTGCAGCTGAGGGGCTGCCCACTTCCATTCCTGGCAAGGTGACCTTAAAAAGAGTGCATCTGGACAGCTCTGCAGGGAGGTCTCAGCAAGGACTGACCTCCCCTCCTATGGAGGTGTCTTTTAAGCTGATGCTGTAGTGCTTAGCATCTGCTAGAGCTCCCAATCCAGCTGCATCATAGCTATGCCTGTGCCTGGCCATGGACCCCACTGATCTAGACCTAGACTCTGACCCATGGACTGACTTTTGGGCCTGATTTCAGACCAGCCTCATCACTGTGGGCTTGCTTAGTGATCATTGGACTGCACCTGACCCTGGTTACCATTGCTGGACCTGATCCTGACCCTGTCTTGCTAACTCATCTTCCCAGCTCAACCTTGAACCTGCCTTATCAGTATGGACTTGCCTAGCAATCTTAACTCTTGGTTGAACCCAACCTCAGACTGAACCTAGCTGCCATCCCTAGGCTTGTCCTGCTCCTTCGCTTGAGAACTGTGGGATTGGGCTCTGGCTGGCAAGGCTCTGCCCTGTCAGCTGGGTTATTGCATTTGGCCCCCAGCTTTCTATCCCTTAGGGAACAGCAGGCCCTTGCTAAACCTTGATTGTTTACTTGGAGGAATAGCTTGGATCTTTTTACTATAATATCCGTAATTTTGGAGAATTTTTGTCATATTGTCTAAATTTTATCTTTTCAAAGACACTTTACATACACCCACATTTTCATTTGACATTTACCGTATTTCTCCAAACATCTGTCTCTGTTCCCAGAGCAGAATGCTGGAAACATCCATTCTGGCTGAATTGTGACATGACCTGTCTTAACAGTCCCGGGGGAGAAGTGTAATGTTACTAGAAACATTTCTAAGTGGTACTCACTTTGTCTCCACCTTTCTTCCTTGCCTGTCCTGCAAAGGAAGAGTTGACAAACTTGAGAACTTAACTTACTCAGAAGGCATTCCTGGCTTACATTTCCAACTCTCTCTGTGGAATTCTTACTGCATTCTGATGGTTTTTTTTCAGGTGATCCAAAAATGAGATGGCCACATAAAGTGGAGAACACTTCCAATGGCAGTAATTTTCTCCTTTTCATTTAGGGAGTGAACATTAACTGGGCAGCTGTAAGTTAATTTGTCATGCCAGATTTATTCCATAACTGCTAACAAAGATGTGTTTACCTACCACATGTAGGATCCCCTTAAAAAATAGGGGGGGAGGTAGGAAAAATTCCTAATCCATTTTGTATCTCCAAAATTATTTCAAAACCTTTCTCTAGCTCCTGTAAATGCTTATGACATGCTTCAGAACACTGTCCAGCCTGCCTAGGAGATAGATTTTGGATTGCAATGGACAACTGTTCATTATTTTCCAAACTCTTTTGGTGCATTCCAGCTGGGTTTGTGTTCAGTTCACCTCCCAAATGCTTCTAGAGACATTTTTTACTTTTCTTATTAGAATATATGTGCTTTTACTTGAAGATAGACAGAAAGATTATTCATAGAAATCATTCAGAATTATGTTCTAAAAATCCTGATGTATTTCTCTTAATTCGCACTCTAATCACTGTGTGTAATTCTTTGCCTAAGATTAGAGAGGCTGGGATTGTATCTCTACAAAATCTGGAAGGCCCAAAACTCTTACTTAGAACTATGTTTACATTTCTATGTAAGCTCAAAACTTGCTTCTCTATGCAGCACTTACTGTTGCAAGAGACCTACATGCCTGGTGTATGGTCTCAGTCCATCTCCACTCCACACTGCAGTGCAATAGCATTGCGAAAGTTGGACAGTAGCAAAAAAGCTCTTGAGCAGCTACCATAAAGAAGAGGCAACAATTGTCAAAAATGTTTCTAACTCTAGGACTGTAAGAAATGCAGTGGCAAGCATATAGAGAAGTGTCCTTAGCCTCCTCTATAATGGCAGCATATGCTGAATAATTTTCACTTAAAAGATCACAAGGAACACTTTAATGATGAAAATCACAGGCACATTCCAGTCCTTTTAGAACTTCAAGGTAGGTAGGTGTCATGTGGGTCAAAATGGGATAGTCCTGATTTATGCCATTATAACCCTTTCTGATAGGCCTTTACTATAGGATTTGCAGGTTGTGGCAGCTCCTAGTCTGATGGAAGCCTCATGCAGAGTTCAGAGTCTCATCTCTTGTTCAGGAGATCAAGCCACTGGAACAAATATTTACTTTTTTTTTTTTTTTTTTTTTTTTTTTTTTATGTTACCTACCATGAAATGAAGTATTTTCCAACTAAGCTGTCTGCAAAGTTGGCATGTAATCAGTCCCAGGTAAGCTGTCATTAAGGCAGCTGTTACCTGTTTGAGGAGAGGGGTAAAAGGCAATTACAGATCATTTTAAACTTAGCAGCTGCTTCTTTTGTGGGAAAGGAGAGTGGAAAGGGAATATTTAGATGATTTTGCATGTTYGGAGCATGAAACATGCTAATGCTTTGAACAAGTGATCAATATGTCAAGATTCTGCTTGGAATTAGTCCATATTGGTCTCCATCCAAAAATACCAACAGTAATGCTGATTCAATTCCAGTAACGGTAAAACAGGCTGCTCACATAGATGTAGAAGGTTATTTAATAAAACATCAAGCAAAGAAGAGAAAAGGCAAGAGGAATGTTTGAAATTTTTTAAAATCYGTATTTCAATTTTTGGTTCACTGTACTTCATTCTGTGTTAAACATAAAGCATGCTTTTTTACATCTGCTGGACTCTAAACAAGGCACAAGTAGTTTTAATTTGCATCAGCTTGAATCCTTTTCAGCAGCATCGAAAGGATGTATTGAGTATGATGTTAGTTTAGATCGATTTTATACCTATACCATTTTGCTTACTCTTAATTTATGTGAATATATGTGAGAGATGTATATATTATTTCCAGGATTTTGATACATCTCGATACTTAAAAAAGGGACAATTTAGTGCACAGGTCAAAGTGATTTTAAATTCCCACTGTGGGAGATGACCTCTGTATCCAACCTGAATTCATTTTGCAGTCAAATTTTAAAATGTTTTAGTGGAATTTCTCCAAACTTACTTTTAAATTGACAGGAGAAAAAAAAATCTTGTAGTTGCGTTGCATCTTGGGGTCCCTGATAAACTAGCTTATTGAAGGAAAGAACATGAAGTTTTTTGGAAGAATTTAGGAAAATATTTTGCCAAATATTTTTGTTTTAAAAAGATAACAAAAGCATTCAGATCTTTTAGCAATAGCTTCTGCATATCAAAACTATGAGATTTCTGAAACTTTAAAGCAGTAGTAAAAATATTTGGAGTAAGGGAATAAAATGACTGCAATTTYGGCTGACTTTAAAGAAACAGTTTTTTTTTTCATAGTGACTTATTTTGAGTAGATATATGTAATGTGACAGTAGCATAAAAGTAGTACTTCTGTACTAAGAACCTTATTCTAAGTGAATGTTTGAATATAGGGCATATTAAATAGAAATTATTTCTGTTCAGTGCAGAGTCCTATATGAATCACATCTTCACACACAAAAGTAGTTTCTTCATATACTTGATGGCTGTTGACTGTTTAAAGGTTCCTCTATCCACTAGTTCCATTGTGACATTTATATTCAATTTTCAAAATGGTTCACCCTCAAAGGGTACCCACTATTTTAAGCTTTTTTGAAAATCTGACTGCTTCGGATGACTAAATGCAGTGTTCTGTTCTGTAAATCTCCTCTGTTGTGTTCACAGAATAGTGTTCCATTTAATAATGAACTGCAATTTTCATTTTAAATTTTATTGATTTGTAAAGTCCTTCAAAAAAAAAAAAAAAAAAAAAAAAAAAAAACACAACCGAAAAAAAACCCCAAAGCCTTCTAGGAGCTCCAGTCCTAAAAAGTTCTATATTCCATTCCCTCTTGGTGCTATTTGTTGATTTATACGAGATGAAGTTCAGTTCCTTTTCTTACTGGCATACAGATGAAGCAAGCCAGAATGTTGACATTTGATCTGGGAAATCCTCCTAAGACCCCACTTTTGAAATGGATCCAAAAGCTTAGAAGTTGCAGTGATAATGAGAAACACAAAGTTTATCAGCAGACTCTTGGAATGCTCAGAGGGTTTAGCCTTTCAGGTATGGTTTTCTGTGCGATTGATCACTGGATTCACTAAAGTCCCTGTGTGTGCTTTATAGATGGGCTGCTGTAAGATGATGACCGGTGAATTGCAAAAAATGCATGCAAATTTTTCTTTGGACAGGTTCATGTCAAAAATATTTTGCAAAACTGAGTGGTTTATGCRGTCACAGGCAGACATTCCCTTGCCTCTTCATGTCTTTATTATCTGTCAACAGTGCACCAGCATGTTGATGTAACAACTGGTAGCATTTTAAATATTCATGGGATTACAGATAGGAATCTGAAGACTTGTCATTATAACTGGCACTGGCACTGTAAGATCAGRTGCCAACTCTCTGCCTCTAAGTAGTCAGTAAATTCCTAGGAGAGCAATTTTCTTTTTGTATCATTTGTATCATGCTGAAAAAGGTAAATTGGGTATTGCAAGATAGTTGCAACAATTTCCTGAAGCCTGTCAAAGCAGATGATTGAATGAGCATCAGCTCCCTAGGTAGTATAAGAACCCAGTAAGACTTCCTACTTCTGAGAAATAAGGACAATTAGAGTGTACCTGTTCTTCCTGATTTCTTTATTATCATAGCTCTTCGAGTCTTAACCACTGTATTTTATAGTTTTGAAGTCCGAGAGGGAAGCTTTCAAAAGAAAAAAAAATAAGTTAAAATAATGGAATGAAATAGAACCTGTCTGAATAATGGAATAAAAATGGAGAAGAGGAAGTGGTAGCAGCCAGAAACAATGAAAGGAAGAAGAGCTCTGAAAACATGATAAAAGGAAACCAGAAGTGCCACCAAGAGTCACACAAGCAAAAAGGAAACCAAAAGTGTCACCCAGAGTCACACAAATGAAAAGAAGTAAAGTAGAACCAAAACTTGCCAAATAAAAGAAGATAGTAGATCAGAAGCTAAGAACATAGAAGCAACTATTAAACAAAACAAAAAGTRAACATAAAAGAAATGAGAAAGGAGTGTGAGATGGAAGAAGATGGTCCCAGCATACACAGTCCAACTGGAAATTATCAGGGAAAGAAAGGCTAACTAAGCAAGGATCTGGACCAGATGTCCATGGTAGGCAGGAGAGAGGGAAGATAACTATGTTACTTTGTCTCTCTACAGTGTGCTGCTCATGAAGCACAGCTGTTAGAATAAACTAACAATGATCATATAGGGGAAAAGGGAAGATTGCCTTTTTTACTGTGCTAGTACCTTATATTGCTCATCTGAATCTCATTGTCCATGAAGCATTCAGCAAACACTTAACAAAAAACAGTATCTCCTGTTGTCTTATTTTTTATACATAGATAAAACTCATTAGGAAAATAGGGCTGGGCAGATGATCATCCAAACGTACAGTCAGGTAAGATGAGGATTTGTCAAACTCTTAATCTGCTATGGCATTGGTCAAGTGATCTACCTCCTTGGTGTTTCAGTCCCTGTATCTTCAATATGCCTATCCCTATGTGTCCTACAYAATGACTTTAGACATCAGTGTTTGCAAAGGTAAATATGTGACCTAAAGATAGTAAGATGAGCAGACTTGTGGAGGAAATGGCCATAAAGACACTCTAAGTAGCATTAACCTGAAGGTTAACATTAAGCATCTGTGGTCATTGAGGCTATCAAGGGAATGGCAAGATCTCTACACAGCTGAATGCGTTAAAGTGAACTTTAACAGGGAATTTTGCACAGGGGAATGGGATAGCTCAGTGGCAGAGTTCCAATTTGAGGACACCACAGTCTGAAATGATGAGAAGGTGAGGCTGTGTTGTACCAGCTAAAAAGAGGATAAAGCAAAAGTGTGGAGGATGTTGGAGGACACAGTGATGAAACGCTCAAGTAGAGAAGTAACATTCTGAGTGATCATTAGCACAAGTTAGAGCTTTTCAAGTCCAGAGAAAATGATTTCTTAATAACAACTTCTGTGGATATCTTTCCTGTGGAGAAGCCCAAATGCTGAATTCATCAACCCTGAAAGCAGTCTGTTTCTTTCTCTCAATTTTTCATCTTCCTTTTCTCCCCTTTCCCCTTCAAAACAAAATCCTGAATGACAGTTCAGTCATTTGTTTCTGGAAGTTAACAAGTTCAGAGACAACAATAGTAACTAATGATAACTAGTAATGATCTGTGTTCCCGTTCTGGAACTGTGATGACTGCCATGTGAATAAGGTAACACAWTAGCACTGTGACTTGGACTGCTGGTAACAGTGGGCAGATCACTACTGATTTCACTGCTCTCCAGATGAGACCTTAGGCACRGTGATTACATACCACATCATTGACTGTCTTTCCTCCTGCTGCTAATTGTTACCTCCAAGTTAGCTGAGTACTTAATAGAGAAGCAGAAGAACTTYATGTTGCAGAGTTGCTTACAGACCTGGCTGTCACCTGTGGGAATTGTAGTATCAGATCTAAACTGGCAAGTTCTGCTGGCATAGCTGTGCTGTTGTGTGGTGTAAAAAATCACATGCTCCTGCAGACATAACAATCTCAGAAAAGATGAAAAACTGATACAGTATACATCTGTGCCAGCGAGTAATGCTTTCTGCAGCTTCATTGATGTAATTCAGGAAGGAGGTGTAGATACATCAACAGAAAAGCTTTCTGCTAGTGTGTGCTGCATTTCCATGAGAGGGCTCTTGCCAGCATAACTGTATTGGCTGCAAAGACATGCAAGAAAACACCTTTAAATATATATAAATGCACATAGAAAGGAGTGCTCTGGAAAGGAGGCTCTATGGATATAGAAGCAAGAATTCACTTTCATGACTACAGTGTATCTATTTCTTGAAGTCTTACCAATGTACTGTAAGACGCAGATCAGCTGCAGTGGCAGCCAGGGTGTACTTGGCAATACGATGCTGCGTGCTACACGCTGTGCTACGAAGGGAGCTTCTGCTCCCTTTCCACGGCTGTAGTTGTTCTCACTTAAGATAAGTTGTTCTTGGCTGATCTCTTTTGTTTTCTTGTTTGTTAAAAAATAAATAAATAACTGAGGTCGTGATAGTCAGTCCATTATTTACAACAAATTTAAATGTTGACAAATGCCCATATTCCAAAAAGTTTGGGAACCACAAACGTGATGCTCCATTCGAAGTTCTTTCTAACCCAGATACTTTTACTCTGGATATTTGATTCGCTTTTTACGTTTTTGAACTCTTTTAAACGCAGGTGTCGAGCGTTCCTAATGCGCAGTGCGGCGCTCGGCGCCGCGGCGGTGGTCCCTCCGCGGCAGGGGACGTTCCTGCAGTTCCCCTGCTGGGCCCGGGCTGCCCGTGCAGTCCCGCGGCGTGACCGCAAGAGGCCCCCGGCGATGCGCCGGCGGCGGCGGGCTCCCCTCGTTGGTGCGGGTCCGCGGCGAGGTACCGGTTTGTGGTGGAAGCGCCTCGGGAGACGAGATCTTCCGGTTACTTCAGAGAAAAAAAATGGTGGGCTTTTTAAATTGTGATAGGAAAAGTGTTAGCAATCTGCAGTTACTGTTTTCTGAATACATTTGGATGGCATTTATCAGTGTAGCTAGCGTTACATCTAGAACATTTATTTACTAACTGCTTTTAAACAAAAATTAAGTTTCCTAAAACTACTTAACTAAATTTTATAGAAATGTATGTACTCCAAAATGACATGATCAACTTCATTCACATAATAATAAAATAGGCTATGTTCTCTGTGTGAAATTCARTTGCATACCCAGAAACTTGGAAATTCAGTAATATATCCAGGGACCGYGCTGACCTTTTATTTTCCCTGAGTGCAGCTCTGCAGGTCCCCACATGTTCCCTCTCACATTAGTSTAACCCATCTTAGACTGCAGCAATTTAGATTTCTGTTCAATGACTTCAGCTAGCACAAACTGTGTATATGACATGCATTTTGTGCCACTGCTTTTTGACACCTTCAGTACCACTTAGCCCAGGGACCCGTTGTAGGTATATGTGTGTATGTTACATTGGCATGTTAAAGTGGCATATTGACTGATCAGACATTCTTTCTTAAAAGTTATCTGTTATAGAAGACTAAGASATGCCAGCTGATTACCATAGACAGCTTTTACTGTAGCTATTTATGTTGATGTAAAGAAGGCATGCACCTATCATTTAAATACTTTATTAGCAAGTAAAGCTAATTATGAAAATGGCCTCCAYGGTTAAACTTGAGATATTCACTATCTATGAATTTGGAGAGCACCCTTTCTTCATCACAACCTTTTTTTTATTGTTCTATGTGTCATAGTCAGCTTGCCCCTTAAAAATCGGCCTTAGAACTGCTTGTTTTTAAAGGAGAAAAGGTTTGCTGTGGTTGTTTGTGAAGAAGGGAAGCAGAGGTCAGTAAAGTACAGCATTCTYGTCTATTCATCTGAAACAGACCGCTGAATATTGTGGATTACATGCTCATTAGCAGCCAAGGTTTCTCTAAATGAAGATGACATACCAAATTTTTCAATGGGCATCAGTTGAGTTCCACACTCATTGTAGCAACACTGAACAAAAATTACTGCATTGACTTGTAATTTCACTAGAGGGTTTTTTTTTTCATGTTTACTTTTCTTCAATAAGGATAAAATACAATGTGATTATGATGAAACCTCTTGCTACTTTTGAGGTACTACTTACATGGGGAATGAAGGAAAGAGTGGGGCCTCTGAACACAATCTGCAAAGCTAGAAACCGCACATATGCGGTGAGTAACTCCACTGAAGGCAGGCACACACCTGRATTATTTTTCCAGAGAGACAGTAAATCCTTAGCTCTTGGAGAAGCAAGCATCTTTGACAAGTGCTTAGCAGTTAATAAAACAAGTGAGGAGAAAAGGTGTTTAGGGAAACTCATCTTTGATTTTTTTGCATGGTGATACACCCAGCATAAGGTTGGTCTCAATACTTTCCACCCAAGTGACATTAATGTGATATTTACTACTGTAACTCATAGCTGTTCTTGCATATTTGCGCAGTTTCCATGACCAGGTAGTAGAGACAGTTACTTCTAGATTTTGAAACAGAAAAAGGTTTTCAAGTAACGTATTTTCAGAAGCCTTAAAAATAGAAGATGCCTTGAATAAAGAGAGTTCAATTAAAAGAAGTCATTTCAAAATATAATTGATAATTTTTAAGTAAATGTGGCCTTGTAACAGAATGCAGATGGCAAACGCACTATCCAGCTGACCYTAGGGTGTGATCGAGAAACAAGCAGGAGGTGCAATACATTCTATTAATTATTTTCACTGCTACAGTTGTTTGCTATATAATACAGGTCAACGGAGGTTAGCCTGAAGCTTCTCCTAATATATTAGTAAATAAATTTGAACAGATTTTAATTTGCTAATGGAAAGGTCTGAGCCAGTTGCAAATAAGAGTGGAGCTACTTTGTCTTGCTCATTAGTATGCAACATGGCTGCTCCAAGCCATTCATACAAAATGTTACATTTCCATAAAGCACAGTGTAATTTGTCATGGAAAAAAAACTAAACTCTGTAAACTATATTAGATTAAAGATAAATGTGTATCATGAAGCAATCATTTTTACRGAGTCCGTAAGATAATTACAAGTTGAACACCTGCCTCTGAAGGCTTGCCAAATCATCCAGCATGGCATTCTTTGTAGTACTTTATGTTGGGGCGAGAGGGGAAAGAAGGAGGGAGAAAAGTATATGTTTTTTGCAAGGGGTGAAAGTAAGCATGCCAAATCGCAAACTTAGTTTCATTTATTATTTTTAAGAACATTTCCAKAGAACATCAATATGCACTTTCATTTCTTAACTTGCTCTTCATAGGAATTTATCTGTCAGAAGATAGTAAGAGTTTTCATCTTTTTTTCTTACTTTCATTAGAGTCTGATAAAACCCTCTCTTACTGCCTGGTGTGGCCTAAGTATCCTGCAGTCTGCTGAATGCCAGTGCACCATCTGCAGCAGCATGGAGGTCATTTAAGCTGGCAAAAAAAAAGAGATCCTTGCATTAAACACTGGATCATCTATGAGAAATCTTTTTTCACGTTTTCTAATCATTTCTCACACTGTTTTGAAGCCTTACTATCTGCCTGTTCCAACTTAAACAATTTCCAGTGTCTTTGTATTCACGGAATTATGACAGCACCAGCTGCGAGGGCTACTCTGTTCTCACCCTTCTACTCATAATAATAATACCTAGAAATCTTTTTTTCATAAGAGATACTGAACTGCTTTGTAAACAGAAATATTCTCATTTTAGAGCTATAGAAAAAGAGGCATACAAGTCTGTGTCTTGCCCAACTACTGGTAGTAGCAGTATGAGAAAGAGAGGCTAAGTGTCCAAGCTTGGCGGCACTGCCTTGGTTTTGCTGCCTCCTCTTCTACATTGCTTAGGACAAGCTTGCTGTGAGCACAGAATGACCAACCCTTTTTTAAACTGTGATAGCTGATGAAGAGGTATAGGCAGACTAAAGGTTGTTCTGGCCCAGCAATGCTACCKTGGTGCTTCATTCCACTAGTTGTGCAGCATAGCAATGCCGTCTAMATCTTGAAATTCAGTTTTTTTAAAATAGATTGTGAAGCTTCATTCACACGCATCACTATTTCGGTGACTTTAACATGACCCTTCTCTGAATTTTAATACCCAGGGCAGCCAGGTCCTTACTTCTCTTATTTGTCCAATTCATTCTTGTCATGTTAATATGTATAAACAAGGCTCTRTTAATGTTAGGGTGGTTAGAAAATCTGATGTCACTGAAATGACAATTTCTTGTCATAGAAGATTTATGCAGATAGGCATTTGAGGATTCACACAAAGAGGGCTCACAAGATATCATTTTAAAATGTATGTCCTTAAGTTGCATTTGCCTTATCTCTATGCAGAATGTTTCTTAACATCAGCCATTTTCTCCGTGTTTAAAATCTCACTTGCTTTGCATTGCTGAGTTTATTTGTGGGGGGAAGAGTTTTTGTGTTTTGGTTTTATTCGAATGGCCTCCTGGTTTTAAATATTCCACCTGTTTGTATTGCTCAAATGCATGAGGAGACAGGAAGGGCTGTTAATGTTTAAACCTTTGCCATTTTCACCTCTTCTTCTCTCCTTTGTGATGCAAGAAGTGGCACTCCATTCTCAAATGGACACAAATTAAGAAACATCTAAGGATTACTCCCTTAATTACAATAATCCCTAAAGGATTATTCAGAGATTGGCCCTTACTAAACTTTTAAACTTAGCCATGCATTTTAAATCAGAGCACAGACTGATCTCTGGCCCAGCAACAAAGGAGAGGATTCAGGTTTGAGCGTTGTTTGCGTAAAATTTTCGATGTTTAGGTGGAGAAAATTGTCTGCCTCAGATGACACAAATACTGATGCATGTTCTGTTTGCTGTTGGTAAACTGCCTGCCCTTTGTAGCAYTTCACAACTTTTCAGTAATTCAGTGCCTAACTGCTGCAGAAAAATCTCAAATAAGCAAACCGAAAGGGGCGCTCTCTGGCTGCCAAGGCCCACAGAGTGAATTTTTAGCTCATTTCTAGCATCCCACAGCCTTGGATATGAGAAGTAAATAGCAGATAGAAGTTTTCAGGTTATTTCTGGTTAGGTGAAATCCTACCATCCAGATGTTTCAGCTGCAGATTTCCTTTTAATATGTGACTTACTCAAAAGTCTTCCTAAACTTCTAAATTTCAGTGTTGACTTAACTGACTGGCCCTGCCTGGATGATAACAGCAAGAAAAWTTTAAAGGACTTCCATGAGCAGAGAACTTCATACACATTAACTAATCAGGATTCCAGAGTTGCATTTGCTATGCGTCCTTTCACATCCTGGCCCAAAATTGTAAACAGCCTACCCCCAGCAGGTCTGGAGAGGGAGGGAGGGAGGAAGGGAACGAAGGTTATCTTCTACTTTTTGCACAAAGTACTATGTAATCTTTACCATTTACCTTGACTCCTTCTAGAAGCAGACAGGACTACTCCAGTGAAATGGCTGAGCAGTTAAGCTGAATGAAGATCATTTGTACATAATTCCACCCATTTTGGCTGAAGGCATGAATAGTAAAATATTTAATGGCAGTATTTAACTCCCATGCTCTTTTGTCCTAACTCTGACATCAACTTTATTCTAATCTAAATCTCCTTTCCCGTCCAAATCTTGTTCTAGTTTCATTGCTTCTCGTGGGGAACTTTTTCCCACTGATGTCCTGATTAAGAATTAAAATGCTCGTGTTGAAGTGTATCCAAAGTGTATCAGAGGAATTCAGATGATGCATCTGTTTCTCCTGATAATTTTTTATTGTTTCTAATACTAAGAGTATATGCAGTACTGCCTTAATGACAAAGTCATCTGTTGCTCTTGCTTATATATTCTTTTTTTTTTCCCAGAAAAAGCAAAGATGCCCAGACTAAATATTTGGTATCAAATGTGTCAGCAATGTGTTGCACTCAGACATAGTATTACAGATGATGCCTCAAGAAAGGTGTTAAATTTTTGAGGAAAAAGTACTCTTTTAGTCAGACGGCAGTTCTGTTTGCTCTGTCCTGGCAGACCCATTGTAGTCCTTTCACTGCACTAAATTGCCTGGTTGCCAGAAAACTGTTCAGCCGCTTTGTCTTTCACAAAATGCTTTTCCCAGTCAAAATGAGGAAGCAGAGAATAATAACACATATTCTCAAGTATTGAAACTAATTTTCCTATTCAGATTAATGTTTTGCTGGGATTCTCTTCATATCCTGCCCTGTGTTATGCAGGAGATTTTTCTGCATTCGTTTCCACCCAGGAATGTCTTTGCCTCCAAGAAATTATACTGGCTCTTTGTAGTTGCTGAATACAGCTACAGTTATTATAGACCAGCTTAACCTGAGGACTGTGTATCTACAATTTTAATAATTTCATTGTGCAGTATCTGTTTGTATTTTAGAGGACTTTCTGTTTCCATTTCTCTGCAGTATTTATGGGGAAACCAGTGCGGAGAAAGACMGCACCTTAAAGTTTCAAAAGTGTCATTGTTATATCTCAGTTCAATAAAACAGTCATATGAAAATTAAACATCAACAGATACTGAGGGGAAAAAATAATTTCAAGACTATGCTAAATATTAAGCCTATAAATTACTGTATTCAAAAAATGATCCTGAGAGCTGTATCTCCAGTGGAAACAAATCATTGTGTGATCACAACTTTTTAATCACTAAGCTTGTTAAATTCTAAACACTGTGCCTATACACTTGTTCTGCTGCAGTTTTGATTAGCTTTTTGCTGCTTTGATTATCTCCTTTGAAAGCTTGCATGAAGAGGTTAGAAGCCGGGGACAGCAATAAGAATTAAAAACAAAATCTACTGAGCTGAGGCTCAAGAATTTAGGTATGTAAATGCAATAAATATTTTATTGCAGATTAGACAGTGAATTATTCTGCTGAAATTAGAAATGATTAGCTTAAATGTGGCTGACAGTATATACAACATATTGGAAACTCTTTCTTGYATTATTCCGTGATAAATGCCCATTAGAAATACAGTTCTAATGTAAAAAACACTTTGTAACCATTTTAGAAGTARCTTACATTTTTGGCTTGTATACACAGTAGTGAAAGAACTACCTTTACTTACATTGGTCATATCTTAGGAATGGAAGCAGTTGCTTTCAAAATAAGCTTGAAGAAAGTTCTTTTGAAAATAGTTACATATGTCAGTTACTTATTTAGGATAAGATTTCAGTCATTGATACTCTAGGATAGGGAAGGATTATCCACAAATCCATCAGGAAATCTGCATTCTAGAAAGCATTTTTCCAACATGCTGCAGGAATTCAGAGGAAATATATCGGAAAGTCAGTCATGCTTAAAAGCGAAATTTACCTTAAATTGCTTTAAAATCTAAACAATAAAATAAGGTTTTTRGTGCGTTATTATATGTATGCATGCGAAGATTAGTTATATAAATCTTTCCCTTTTAAGTGGAAGAGGCCACATTATGGCAACCTTTCATTGCTTTCAGAATCAAATTGTGTTCATGTCTTTTAATGTAGAAATGCTTTGCTTTCTAATATCAGTGAAAGAATAATTAAGTTAAAAATGTATTTTCTATGAATATTTTTTGAAAAAATGTACTTTTTCTTGAAATGAGTTAATAAATTCAGTCATTTTGTCTTTTTCATATATGCACACGTAATATATGTACTTTTTCCTAAGTAAAAAGATACTGTAGGGAGAAAAATGAAAACTGATTTTTTAAAACAAATGAAAATCACTCAGCTTTTTATTTCATCGTCAGTTTGCGTACAAAGAGGTGCTTATGCACTAAAAATACACTGCAGGTATGGTTTTGAGAACTTTTCTTTGCTACCTAGTTTTCATTTCCCTGTTCCAAATGATTGGTGTTATTTTTCCTGTCCATCCAGTTTTTGCATTAATGCTAGGGTAGGGAGAAGGAAGRAGAAGCAAATCAAAACACCCTTAAATGGGAGGAAAGGGAACAGTATGGATCTAAGCTTTGGGGGCTCTTTTGAGGATTCTGGCATTGTTTGGGATGCCTGATTACATTACCCAGCCCAGCTGCTCACCTGGTGGGACGCTCACATGCTCATTAGCGAGCTGCAGAATCACRCCAGTTTGCATAAAAGTGTTCAAAAGCAGAGTAGACTGAGTAGTGCTTTACTTGAAAACACCACATTGCGTAGTGTAAAGAGCCAGCTGTGTTTCTAGGGCTGGCTCAGCCCTCTGTATCAGGATGGAAGAAGAGGCAGTATTAGTAACTGCACTAGTTTCTCCAGAGCACGCTGCCCTCATACGTTGAATGGAGMCCTTGGTTTAAGTCTCATCTTTAGGTAGTTGTTCCTCATCAGCTGCTGTAAATCAGCTCTATCTGCACACATGTTGTGATAATTATTCTAAACAAGAACAAGTAGTTCCAGTAGCAGCAGAGCATCCATTTACATTTCCAGCATGAACTGCTGTGGGAATTTGTTGATGTCTGTAAAAGATGAACTTAGTAATGGGGAATGGTGATAGGTCTCTCAGTGGAAAAGGATGAGGGCTTTTTTCACTGTTCTCACAAGAGAAAGTTTAGAAAGGTAGTACATTTGAGAATTCTGCAAATGTGTCAGATTTGTCTGAAYTTAAAAGTAGGAAGGGAACAGGCTAATTCTTGTTCTCTAGACTTCTAGCAGAATTTTGTTACTCTGTTAAGTGCATATGTGGTTCTATGGGTATGACACTGGCTTAGAACGTAGAGGTAGACTTTATTTTCTGTTTTACTGTATGATTGCTGACAAACTGCCTCACCTTCTTGTGCCAGTGTCCTTTACTCCGTCTGTCTTACCTAGCCCATAAGCTCTTCTCAACAGAATCTTTCTCCTATTTTTTGATTGCACAGCATCTATCGAATCTATCACAACATTTTGATTTTGATAGATGCACCGACAAAACTAGTAATAATAAAGATGATATGGAACACATCACTCTCTGGGACTAGAGTGAGAGAGTTGCTACAAATACACTACATTTGGATATGCATGTCCTTTGCAAATTGACAGAATACAAATAACATTTTTCCTTCACTCTCTAACCTATTTTCTGATCTCTTTCTGCTTTCAGAAAAGACATAATAACTGTCTTATTTTTACTCACCTTTTTGACTTTGCTTCATCTATGCTATTGTACTCACCAAATCTGCTTTAATGTTGAGAATGACTCCTTAAAGAGAGAACATGTCATTCCTATGTTGCTTTTTCATTCCAAGTGTCTGTGGGTTTATCTGTGTGTGTGTGTGCGCGCGCGCGCACATGCATCTATGCACACATACCCAGGTGTACATGTCAGATCCCCTTGTCTGCTGTAACAGTTATATTTTTGGGGGGTCAACTGACAGCAAAAATATCGATGTCAGTATTCATAGGATTGATATCCTTTAATGCCCCCCGTAATTTTCGCTATAGCTGTTAATTGTCACCAGACTACTCAGCTTTTTGTAGGAAGACCATTTACTATGATGAACACCTCATTATCTCCTGGCAMTGTCCTAGCATTATGTGTCATAGTTTTCCATAAATGTAGATGTTAACACATGATCCAGGAATGCTTATAAAATACCTAGGACATTAAAAAGTGAAAATGTCCTGAGCAGATCCCTAGGGTGAGTGTCAGCGTGAGGAGTAGGACTGTCTTTGTGCAATGGGAGGATGGATCCTTGTGTTCCAGTATTCCTTTCTGAGATTTAACTTCTGGAAAAAGAGTGGCATTTTCCCAGTTTTGTGTCCCACAGTTATTCTTGTTCAAAGTCCAGAAGGCTACTGACGATACAGCAATCAGTTCCTTGCTTGGGTGCCAGAACAGAAGGGTGTGAGTGGGCCAGAAAGGTTTCCAGCTTAATTGTCTTATGAAAGTTAGAGTCTTAAGTAGTACATCAAACAGACTGGCTACAGATGAGTATCCATGGAGCTATCTATCTCRTGAAAATGAGCAAAAACCAGAGATGTTGTCCACCATAACCTCAGTGCAAGAGACAGAAGAAAGCTGATGTTAAAGTAGTACTCATCCTTGTGCCTATCATCAGAGTTGCAGGAGGGATATTCTAAAGGAGTTTTAATGTGGATGTCACAATTTTTAAGGCATCCCTGGTTACCAGTCATTGTTTTAAATCTTGACCTTATTCTTCCAGAAAACATACATGGTTTGTCTCTGGTCAGGTGCAAACATTTTCATGTTACCTCCAAACTGGTGGAACGTGTTCTAAACCAGAAGCCATTTATACATGTTAGCCAATAACCCAGGCCAAGTCCTATATGTGGCAGCCTGATTTGTACATTACCAGCTAAGAGGGCAAGCAGAGCTGCTCCTTGATTGTCATTCAGCATATGTAGGGTAGGTGTTACTTGTTGCAGATTAAAAACACTGAAAGAAAATCAAGAGAAAATTCCCCAGTTTTGACAGGAGAGAAAAACTGAAAAACATCACCAAGATAACTTAATAGCTGCCTCATCAAGTGTGACACCATGTATTATGCCTAGGTGAGGCACATTACTACAGGTGACATAKGAAGTTATTTCTGTAGGAGCAAAAATTTAGAATTTTAGGTGCAGTTCTGCATCAGTCTCTTCAGTCCTTATCAGTTCTGCTGCTGCCCATGTTAGCTTCAAGTAGAAGGTTAATGGCACTAATGCATAATCCATGAAACCTTTGCACATCATTTCAGAAAGTGAAACCATCAAAAAGTTCATGCTAAGWAGACTGCTCCATTCGACAACAGAGTCACATAAAGCACCAACTATTCATTCAATATAAACACTTAAGGCAGGGGGCAAAAGTGCTACAGAAAAGCATGTTTTGCTACAAGCAAAACCTTCTTCTTTTCATCTTTCACCCAAACCTTTATCATCAGTGCGAGTACTATTAGCTGTTATAGGAGATTGGCTCTTTCCTGATAATGTTTTTTCAGTCTCTTTGCTGATGTCGAGAACACTAAGCTGCTATATCTCTCTGTTGCACCTTGAAGGAGGTGAAAGACAATAAAGGCATGCAGTCAGCCTCTTCTGAAAAAASAAAATATACACATTTAAAAATATTTTATTTTAAATTTGACTGAGCTATATTAGTTTCCCTAGATGCTTCAAAATAACTCTCAATTTATTTACGGTGGGATTATTGACTATTTCTTAAACTAAATCAAGTAAAGGAAAGAACTTCCAAAGGGCTAGATGGTTCTGGGCTTCAGGGAGATTTTGTTTCTAGATTGGCAGTGGTTATCAGCAGTAGGGGAGAAAACCCACATCAAAGTAGAACGAAGAGAAATTGTCTGAAATGCTATTATGTGTATCCAATTATCCAATAACTTTTAAGTGCTTGAAATGTTTGGTTCTAGGAAAGTCAATATTCCTGCACAGAAACTAGCAGTAGTTCCCCCACACACACACTCAAACAAGGCATAAAAATAGGCACAAGTCAGGCTGGTCATCTGAAGTGTTTTCTTCAACAACAGCCCCTTCCTGTTGCTCCATTTTTCAAATGGAGACTGATACCYCTTCCCCATAATCTCATAGCAAGGATCAAATGGAGGATGTGCAGGCACTYTCATGCTCCAAATTTACAGCAAAGTTGGACTTGCTTTCCAGAGTTAGTTACCACTTTTCCTTGATTTTGCCCTGAGTCATGCATGTTTTCTTAAAATAGTTTAATAGACATGAAAGAAGGCCAGACTCAGAGGCAGAAGTCAAGAAGAATGAGAGTCAACTGCCTAGAAAAGGAGTCAACAGAAAGTGGATGTGGACATCATCTCTAAAAAACTATTTTTCCCGTTACTCTAAAAAAACTGAGTTGAGTGAAATTTGATGGAATCTTTAAGCTGCCTTTCCCATACATATTACCTCAGCTCGGGCCCCAGGTCAGCAGTCCTTCAGAAATCCTCACTTGTTAGAGGTTGTGCTGTGCCCCCTTAAAAAAAGCTGGTGTTCCCAGTTCAGTTCTTAATGGACAGGTGTTCACAGCACAAAACCCTCCATTACAATTGGCCCTAATTAGCACCTTTATCAGCAGCCTCCCCAGAGAGGCCGGAGAATGAACAGGCGCGGAGAGCGAACCGCCAGCCCGGCTCATCGCTGGAGGTGAGCCCTCCAGGTCAAGGTTGAGGGGCAGCGTGAGGAAGCCTTGCTGCTGCTGCCTGGGCTCTAGCTACTCCATGAATAGAGGACTTCAGTCTCAGGACTGTCAATCTGGCACCTTTCAAAAGCGTTAAATTCACTTAATTAACAGAGAGAAAAAAATAGTCTTCCCTAGCAACTCTTGCATCGAATGGCACTTGTGTTACCTTATATTCTGAGCACCTAACCCTATTAGCATTGCATTGTGTGTTTCTCTTGGAGTGCCTTTATGTACACRCCAGTCTTAACATATACACTAATGTATATTGGGAGATTCGGCAGCATTTTAAATTAAACTGACATTATCAGGTAGATTTTATGACTTACTTTTTATTTTCCATTAACTATTATATCCTCCTAATGCCACAGAAAGAGCATTTTTTCCTCTATTCACATATTCCCATTCCCTTTTCAGTTCAATTAAAACACTTTTTTTTTTTTTTTTGAATTTCATGCTTTCTCTGTTTATTTTGTCCTTTTTGTTATTTATTGATTTCTTTTCTTGGCACAAGGCAATGTTTGCATTTTCGTGTTCTCATGACTGGCCAGTCTTTTGTCTGTTAACTCTGCAACACAGCAAATAAACATATGCCTAATTTTCTTCCCAGAGAGATGCAGCATATTCTGATTTGTACAATAACATAATATAGACATAGAGATAATCTATTTATGCTGTACCGTAGAGGTC
This sequence comes from Rhea americana, assembly GCF_003343005.1. Classification (NCBI taxonomy): domain Eukaryota; kingdom Metazoa; phylum Chordata; class Aves; order Rheiformes; family Rheidae; genus Rhea; species Rhea americana. The sequence goes on from NW_028186756.1 coordinate 8,071,357, forward strand.
TTACAAGATCAGCTTTATGGCACAGGGCAGCCTGTGCTCTGCATATATTACATCAGTGTTCCCTAGGTTAGTGGAGTTTTCCTTGTATAAAGCTCTGCTTTCTCCTTCAGAATACTGTTCCGAGTTCCTGTAGAGCAGGGAAATGTTTCCCAAATGACAGTGTGTTTACTGCTCACTTAGCTTTAGATTGTTATGCTCTGAATTAGCTGTTAGCWAACCAAGCCATACCTAGAAATTTTGGTTTTTCACATCTCCATTTTTGTGTCTCTTCTTAGAGCTCTTTCTGGATTGTCAAGACCACTCTGGTAAAGAGGCACCGAGAAAGCAACTAAAGAGGCTTTTCTCAGCTGTCTGTGACTCTCATTGAGTCACTTCATTATTCTCTTTTTCTCTAGATGAAAATTTGAAAAAAAAAAGACATACGCAGTTCTGAAAGTTTTAGGTGAAAATTATTCTAAAAATACAGARTATTTTGTGAGGCAGTGCGATCCAGAGAATAGATTTTCTGTGAGGCAAGATTTACTGTGYATCTCTATTTCTGTTCTTCCGTGGTAAATCTTTGCCTTGCTTATATTTCTAGTAGAAGCTCTGTGGAGTAGGAACTCTCTAGCTACCTGCTTGTGCTGTACAGAGTCTGCCTGGCTCTGGTCTAACCTGATGGAGCCTGGTGTCGGCTGGACCGCAGCACGTTCTGTTACACAGTTTGGATCAATCTAACAGAACAATCCAGTGAACCAGATGAGCTGTCAGACATTAGTTACCTACCTTCATTTGYGTAAGCAATGCAAGCTGGCTGTTCACAGATACATTGTACCAAAACCTCAGACGTTCTCTGTTGAGCAATGGCAGCTGAAGGTTTTCCTTCAATAAAGCAAGGTTATCTACCAGATATTTGTGACAGATTTTCTTACAGATGACAGAGCAATACTTTCTCAAAGAACTCTTGCTGATGCAGCCAAAAAGCAGTCCCTTTTTATACTACTCCCTTTTGTCTGATTATCTTCTTACAAATTGCATGCAGATATCTGGAAGATGTGACCAGGTTACTTAAAGCACATGAGTCAGATTGAATTGCTTGTTAAAATTAGGCAGAGCATTGTCCTCCTTCAGAAACAACTGAGGAATAAGAAAGCAATACAAATAGGAGGAGGAAGATGAGTTGCAAACCTGTAAGATGCAAACCTGAGTGAGAATTTCAGATAGTATCATCTCCTGTGTTTTGTTTTTCTGGTGTGATGTATCTCCTAATCCACCACAAATAAATCAACTGGCACCTATTGACTAAAATCAATGGATTAACACTGCTGTCCTACACACATCTAGTATGCTAGTATATCATTTTTCRTATGTCTGCAAACAAAGGTGTCAAATACCTATATTAATAAGACTATAGAAATAGTTCAGAGTGGGCATGTCAACTGACAATAATCTTTCACGCTCACTTTGATGCCTCTAGTGTAACACACATTTCATATTGAACCCTGTTCTGGCTCGGAAGAAGCTTGCTTTGCCTGATGATAAATAAGTGACAAGTGATGTGTAGRAGGTTGAACTGTTGGTGTTCTCCAAGGCCTTATTTCTAACAGTCACTGTTTCTACTTTGCAGTGTGTGATATATATCAGGTATATTGAGCTAAAAACACAAACAAAATAAGGTATATTCATGAAAAAAAAAAAMCTATGTGTAGCATCATTGACCCTGTATGAGTCAACCATGGGGCTGACTTGACCAAATTAGGTCCTGATACTGCTCTCTTTAAAGAGCAATCTTCACCCCCCCCCCCCGAAAATCTCGTATACATTAATTATGCTGGTGTAAAAAATCAATTTGTTTTTAAGCAATGAAGAATGGCATCAGTCTATAGGAATGCTATAGCTAGTACAACCCCACTTCCTCCTCTGCGATTTTAACACTAGAGAGACTACAATACAAAGAATTGTTTGATTTACATTGTAAAATAACTATTAGTGAATTTTACAGTTAGCGAATCATTCCTGAGTTGATTTAAATTCCTCTCAGTTTTAGTTGGTATTTTGCCAGTATTGTTCAGTACACGGCCATCATGAATTCTTTCTGAAATCTCACTTTGCCTACTTACTTATATTCTAGTTTTGTAGCTCATGATGTCAGCAATATGGTATCACTTTGGTCAGAGGGTTGGCTGGCAACCACATTTACATTTGCAAGAGAATGATCAATGAATTCTGAGTAGCATGCAACACCTTTCCAGAACTCCCCATCACTAGCACATTTTGAGGAGAGGCAGCCAGTCTACCTGTCTTCCCCAGCAGTAACCAGAAGTATGCATGCCCTGCAGCAAGAGGAGATTTCCTGCTGAGTCCCAAGCTTTTTTCCTTCGAGGCACAGCAGGATTCCTGTGTTAAGGTCACAGGCAGGACTTCTGCGGAAAGTAAAGCTCTTTCTTCAAAGATCAGTCTTTTTGCCACAAGCTCTTTCCCTTTGCCTCCGTTCTTTGTTCTGGTTATTTGCCTTTCTAGTTCTTTCTCCTCTCCAGTTCATCCTAGTGGACAACACTAAGAGTTAGGGAGAGAAGTGGTAGCACCCAAAGAATGTTGATGGAAAAACTGGAAAGATATCTGATGGATATTTTACAACACGTCACATATTACCTAAATACCTATAAATAAAAGTCATACGTTTCCTGCAGCTACATTAGAGGTGTTATGTATATTTTTTAGATTAGTTTCTATATCATAGTTCTTTGAGACTATTTGAAACTGATCTCAATGCAGGACCATCAATCATTTTAAGCACTTTTATTTTAGCTAATGTTTTTTTCATTTTTAACTTAATTTGTGCTTGATATAATTCTGGAGTTCTAAAAGGTGGATAATGCAATAGTTAAATGTTAATGCACAGATACCTCTTTTAGTCCTACACATGAATCCATATGACTGACATGATTTTTGTAAATTGATCCCTTGTATAAAACAGAATGCTGTGAGAAAAGAACTCTGCCAGCTAGTAGCACGGGACTGAGCATTAMAGATCTTGAAAGCTAATCTTAGCTGCACCACTGACTTGGTAAAATCTGAGGTAATTATACGTGGCTAACTCAGCTGTTCAAAGCAGGACATAGTTTTAAACCTAAACTGTGAACTGTGCCAGATTTTCAATACCAATTGATAATTGATTTCTCAGTGTCTTAGCTTCCCTTACTGTCAAAGACAGCATTCCTTCTGTATTTCTGCTGGTCCATTCATTTGAGCACTGCAACTTTCAATAAATTGAGAGTGCAGTTGATAGCACAGGCTGTGTGCGTGTTAAATTGTATTTGTATACTACAGCTCATGGAAAAAAGGGCTCCAGTAAAATCTCCAGTAAAAGGCTTAGCAGAATTCAACAGACTTGCACATTGCTTTTAAATGTGATTTTCCTTTCCTTTCCTTTCCTTTCCTTTCCTTTCCTTTCCTTTCCTTTCCTTTCCTTTCCTTTCCTTTCCTTTCCTTTCCTTTCCTTTCCTTTCC
>NW_028186756.1:8074990-8091378 GCF_003343005.1 Rhea americana
TTATATTAGAGTAGTAGGTGAACAGAGTAACTGAATTTTATAACTCTGAAAATTATTAGAACTTTTATAATAAAGCAGGAAAGTCTATGAGTGACCAATACAAATATTTTGGGAAGGGTCTGGTCAGAAAATTGCATACAACTTTGGTRCTGTAGAAACCCAATAAATTAGATTTTGTGCCTGCCGTGGGCTTCTCTTGGGCTGAAATTGGATGCATTCTTTGATCWAATGGGCCTAAAAAATAAGAAAATATGTACACAATTTTGATAAAGCAGCTTATTTTTAAGTAAGATTTATGAATCTGAATCCACAACTGAAAACAAGGCCATGCTGTGGATATGAAGATGAGTATTTAACACAAAGTCAGAAATAGGCTCCTGAAAATAAGAGATTGTTAAAGTTACAACGAGCATGTGCAAATTGCAAAATATCAGCAAGTCTTCTCTGCTGCAAACTGATCTAAAGCAGCTTTCCTGTTTCCCCAGCAACCTCGAGTAATGCTAGCTTGTTTCTTTGGAAGTAAATTAAATGTGACTCTCAAGCAGTTCATTATTTCAGTAGCCACAATGCCTTTCGGAAGCAAGGACATTCGATAAATCATATTAGGATTTGCTGCACTTCTGAAAGAAGGCAGATAAAGGTTTTTTGCAGAAATAGTTTTCAGATCTAGTAAATTTTTTAGAACTTACAAAAATTATGTTTCTATTGATATAAGAAAAAGAATCAAATGGATTTCCCATATATAAGGAAAACTAAATATTGCTTGGTGCTGCACTAAAAGGCAGGTCCTGCTTTACACACCTACAGCTGGTGCAGAGTGGTGTACAGCCCCTAAATATAGCTCCACTTGAATTGCGTAGCTGAAACTCATGCAAAAATGCTTCAACAGAAAGCCTACACTCAGTCCGAGTTGCAGAGTGTGCCATGTTTGTTATACTAAGGAATCCATGACCACTTCCATGCTCTGACCTGTATATGTATCTCTGAGCTACAGGATCTGACAGTCCCACTCTCTATAGTATCTATATGATACACAAAGATGGATATAAGATTCCTGCATGAATTTATAGTTTGTGCCTGATGGCAAAGCTGGAAGAAAGACGCATGTGAAGTAAGAGGTATATGGTTGGAGTCTACCACCCCTCAGCGGCCCCATTCAGTTCTGTGCAACAGGCAGATACGTTCTCCCAGTGACTTGTAGGAGCAAAGGCAGAAGCCTCTCAATTTGATGACTACATATTATTTAATCTGGGCTTCAGGCTTACACTATGCACATAAATTGCTTTGCCTGTCCTCATACATTTTCTTATTAATTTCCACCAATCTGTAGCKGCTGCAAAGTCAAACCAGTGCATTTTTCATTTTACTTCTTGTTCAGGTTTAACTTGTGACTGAAGTTGTTTTGGTTCAGGTCTGGTATGACTTCAGCAAAACTTTAGAGCAACAGTTCAGATTTAGCTTTAGCTTGGAAAAAAAAAGACTCAGAATGAGTTTTGTTAGGTTTTGGGAAGCTAGGAGAATCATCATAGTGGAACAAATTGTCAAGTGACTCCTAGATTTGGTGCCTTGTTTTAGTGGAATAAGAGGTTTTTAAAAACTAAATCTCCCCAAAACTCCTCCTCCCCCCAGCTGTGTTTTTGCTGGAAAACTAGTTTATAGTAAAACCATTTTTAAATGCAAGATAAAATTTCTTGTGGAAAGAAAGTATTTTTCCAACAAAAGTCTATGCAATAAGAAATTTATTTTCCATTGAAAAGCAGTTTCAAACAACTGAGCTTATTGTCATTACTGGGTCTGGTTGAGCCAGTCATGCTGTATRTATTATTTTGGTTAGTTTATTTAAACAGCAATTGAGAAAGGCTAACTTCCATGAATTTCCTATTTCAACATTCCTTTGTRAAGAATTTTTGCAGTTATCAACATGCCATTTCGTGGTTTTCATAACTAGCTTCCTTTTTTTCATAAGAAATTGAATTTTTAAAAAGCTTGAGAAATGTTAACATCGAAAATGAAATAAAACATCTCAAAATTATTGAAAGATTTGACTCAGCCAAACTGGATATATTATRCAGATAATTGATTTAGAAAGATTTACAAGATCTAACATTTTCAGCTCACTTGGGAAAAAGTGTTGAAGTATCGAACTGTGATAGGAGGCTAAAACTATTTGCCCTGCGGATGGATCAGCTGGATCGTGTTACTTTACTTTTCTTCCCTCTTGCCTGGCCCAACCCAGCAAAGCAACTGCTGAGTCATGTGTTTCCTACTAATTCAGTATAASATATGAATTTGCACATGATGGATTTCTTCAGATTCACCTTTTATGGTGCCTGTTTCACCTCCTGTAAGACACTGAAAGATTTTTAATGTCTGTTCTCATCAGTTAGGTGTTACTGTTTGACCTGGGAAAATACTGGGCCATTAGCTGATGGTATACAAATGCATCCAGTTCAGGTGTGCATGTGTGATATATCTAGTAACTAATAACATTTCAAGTCCAAACATTGAAGCTGAGTCCTGGAAAGAAAAGCAAGTCCCAGACACAGCAAGTATGTATATCTCCCCTTCAACTCCGCTAGATGAGGGGCGGCCCCTTGGATGTTCCAGCAATAGAGGCCTTCTCCCAGGGAAGGCCACTCCAGCCTGTGCTGTTCAGCTGTTCTTGAAAAAATGTCCAAGTTTTATCTCATTTGCACATACTTGTCAGGAAAGGGGTTAAGACAATAGGTAAAAGTAGCTGAAATAATCATGTAGCCAAATGCACTTAAGCAGTAAAACTTGTGGGAACTCCAATGGAAGCAGCTCCTCACTCTAAATTATCCTGTGGATTAGAATCTGCTGCCCTCCTCCCTCTCTCGTCCTCACTCAGAGATACGAAGTCCAGCAGTGTCCCAGAGTGTGAATATTTTTTCAGAATGTTCTTATAAGTGATTGCTTGCAGCATCTTATAGTCTTATCTCAGTTTGTGCAGCCCCTCATGAATATTCGGTACATATGGAAGAGTTTTCTGTATCATTGCCCATTAACAGGGAGGATAATCACTCATTCAGTTATCAAGAAGTCAGCAAAGGCCTTTCCTTGGGTCTTCAGTGCAAAGAATCATGAGAGATCAAAGGAGGTTGAATGTGGCTGACTTTATGATTGTTACATTTTTTATATAATTACTGTATTATAGTAAAGTTCAATCTAAGACAAGAAAAAGGGGTATTAAAGTCTTCGAACTAAAAGACCGTATTAGTGACTTTACCTTTCTTAGTCATGGGACAAAATACATATTTCAAATGATGCATATAAATGAACATTCATTCACTGAAATCAAGGTAAGGTCTTAAGKGTACATATGAATAATATATTATTACAGAATTGTTTTTAAAGGAAGTTAATCCAACATAAATGCAAAAGGAGAAAGGAAGGAATAATGATACATCATTAGTAATGAAAACATCATCAGTGAATCTTAGATTCAGGCTGAAAATTGGCTTCCTGAATTTCTTGAGAATGTGAACTGAAATGATTATTTTTTCCTGTCTTTTCTTAGTTGCTCCACCAYGATTTAGCCATAATTCCCAAAACCTTGCAAGAAAATGCATTTATATAAATCAGAAAAACTTTATATTTACAAAATCAGGTCACCCTATGTGAATAGTATAAATGCACTGCATAACCCTGCTGATTTACTGTTTTWATGGCTGTTCTAGAATTTACCAACACTACAGCAGAGCTACTGAAACTGCTGCTGTGAGCTGACCTTATCTATGACAGCACAAAATCAAGTCTACTTTAAATTCCATTGCTCATTCCCCCTCCCCCCCAAAAAAAAAGCAATGCTATCTAGTTGCGGTGAGATGATCATTGCAATAGCTCTTCCTGCTGTCAACTTAACGRCAGGCCTACAAAACAGGTAAGAAAAACACTGTTTATACCAAAAGACAATATTCTTTAACTGATAAATATCTCTTGCGTTAGGAACCTAGAATTTGTAGTTAGAATTTGTTGTTAGGTGTAGGTTCTTTCCAGGTTATCCTGTTTTTATCTGCGGAAAATAAATTTCTATCCCTTTGTGCCTGTTCTTGATTTTTTTTTCTTGTGAACAACTGTTTGAGTAGAACTTCAGGCTTTGAAGAATAAAGTTTGAACTCACTTTGCAGGATTTCCCTGTTTCACAGTGAAATTACCACAGGATTTTTATTTGGTTTCTTGTACTTTTCTTGTGTTTGACACATCTTTTCAGTTCACTCTAGAAGATGACAGACTGCTGATTTCATGGTGTTTCCTGCTTAATTGTCCACTGCCCTTCTGCTACTGTCCTTAAGTATGCTGCCTGGGGCACAGAGACTGTGCTTGACTACCTGATACTCAGCGGCAGTTTTCAGTGCATAGAATCTATTCATAATTAAAGATGAGGAAAAGAAAAATGCAAGTATATCGAAGGCCTACTTGACTAGGAAAGCTTTCAAGAAGAACAAGATAAAAAACACAAATATTTCAAAGAAAACACGGCATTCCTTCTTAAACAGGGCTCAGTGGCACGTGGGGACTCAGATATCATGGTACAAGAGAAAAAAAAAAGTCTGAATCAGGGGAAATGGTGGTGTGAGACAAACGAGAACGGAGAAAAGCTGAAGTTGTCAGAGAGGACTGCTTAATTTGTTGTAGTTTGGAAGAGCATACATAGTATTTCACGCCACTTCTGGACCCAGAGAGGCCTTATCTGAGACACAATGAATTAGTTATGTATTGTCCCCTTTCCCTGACATTTGCAGCCTCAAGAAGACACTGTCTTAAGGACGTGGATGTGCTTTACTGCATCTACCTAAGGTGCATTTACACCCTAGAAGGTGTAATTTATAGAGCTTGAAGTTCAATAAATTGCTCACACTCTCATTACACTTTCTCCGAAAGTATAGACTTTGTCTTCCATTCTAGGTTCGCTGGCCCCAAAATACTTCGTTCAGTTTATCAGGTTTTCTAATTGTTTTGTTTCTTTCTAAGCTTTTTCTTCTGGTTGCTAGTCTTTTCCAATTACTAGTCTACCCTTCCTGGAGTTAAATAACATACCAAATGGAAAAAAAAAATACAGCTGTTCATTATCYTGCACATAAGGAAAAGAAAAGACCAATTTAGGTAAGATAGTAAAACCACAGTTTAATAAGGCAGTATCTGGCGAACAGAAGTGGAAGAAAGCATAAGAAGGTCCAGTCTGGGTAGGTCCAAAGTCTTGGCTATGTCACTTCTTCCAGCAGTTACTAAGACAAAGAAGAAGTGTCTGTGGGAACCTTTCCATGGATGCTTGCTACTTGCTTAAAACAGGTGAACAACAAGTACTTTGTACTACTGTTGGGCGCTACCTGATAGAAATTGTAGTCTGCTAGGCTAGCACTGCCATTCTCTTCTGTAAACTATTAATTTGCTTGCACCATACCTCCCCTGAATCTATGCAGTCTCCTTTCTGGCCGAATATGCAAGGGCATCATGTTTCTCCAAAGTAACAATTTCCCTAAATGCYATAGCAAATTCGGAACCTTAAGAATTAGCCAAACATCTTTCGGATGCAAACCATTCACTTGGTGATAAAAAAGCAAAATTTTAGTGGGTCAGTTGATAGGCAGATTATTCATTCCTAGCACAAAATTTTCTGTATTTGGTTGCTATCTCCAGAAATACYGCACTTAAGAAGAAAATCTCAGCTGTGTGGCTCTGAGCTGGTTAAGAATACAGACTATATAGAAAAAAAAATGCATACTGAAGCTGAGTACCAGAAAAGTTAAAAAGCTATACTTGAACATAAGATCTCAGTTTTTAGTAAATTTATGAAGAATCACTCCCTCAGTAAATACTACCATAGTAATGAAAATCACAGATATGCACCTGGCCCTGCAGGTCTTAACAAATCCCTGTCAGAGCACTCTACCATCACATAAGTCAAGAGCAGGGGATAGACAGACTCTTTTACATTGCATCTTTCCTGCATTTCTTCTTTGCTTTAGGTTAAAAGTCAGAGCTGAACTACATCGCCCAGGAAGCAGTGCAGTCCCCTCCCTAAGACGAGGATGCAGAATGACACCCACAGAGAAGATTTTTTTCAGTTCATCTTTTATCAGAGATTGGAATTTCTCTTGCAAGCTATTTGGGGGCTGACAGTGTATCTTCTGAACTCTTTTATAGATTTTCTGTCACATATCTGGGCAGCTACACCCAGATGAGAACATCTCTTAAACAGGGTGAGTTAGTAAGGGAAACAAAATGAGAGATGTGTGGCTAACTAACTCTACCTTAAGTGTTAATAATGATGGCAGGGTGGTATGTTTCTGGCCCTTACCCTATGCTCTCGAAGATCAGTAGTAATGCAGTGAATGACCTGGTGCTTCAATGGTCTTGAATGAAATAAGTCTGTTTTGAAAAGTCACAGCTATAATATCCGATGCTTTATTACACCTGGTACCTATCACTTCTCATGATAAGCTTGATAGCAAAAGCATAGCTCATTGGATTTAGAGATTAAATGGAGCTTCCATTAACAAGGAACCCTTTTCCTAAAGAAATCGTGGTATCATATGGGCATTAGCACCATTCTACCTCCTTYGTGAATCTCCACCTTCTTTCTAGCTATCAAATTTCAGGATTACCAGATTATATATAATTGATGTAACAGTGTAAAGAGAAATACAGACTACTTACTTGATGGGACATGAGACAAAATCTGAAAGATGAGCCTGACGTTTTGGCTCTCCCTTGTGATTTATAGGGTTGATCAAATATGTATTTGTGACATACATAAAAATCAGCTAAACTTTGCACAAAGTCATGCAAAGCTCCTGTTGCTAATGTAGTCACAGACGTCTGACCTGCCTGAAAAGTTTAGATAGCCTTACTCCTCCAATTTTGTTTCTCACATTGCTTAATATCCTCTGGAAAACTGTAAAATAAACCCTTGTAATGACAGATGTCATTACATCTAAAAATTTATCCAGAACCCATTTAATTAGTTCCGTTAGTTATTTCTGTAGTGCCAATCACTGTATGGTTGAGGTGCATTTTATTTTTGCTTGAAGCATTAAATAATCCTAAAGTTGGTTTTTGTTTGTTTTTTGTTTACTTGTTTTTTGATTCTACTGTATTTTAATGGGGATCTTGGTCTCTTGCATTTCAACCTGCAAGTTGACCAGCATTATACTCTTGATGCCTCACGACTCCACACATGCTCATCTACTTTAGCAAGCACTAACTTTCTGGACAGTTACACTTTTTAAAGTCATAAGCGGGGGGGATTAAGTATTCCATGAAAGCGAGATAATCTGATGGAGTGGTCTTCTTCAATTTCTACCTTTGAAATACTAAAAGTTAAGAAATATAATTAAACTGCAACTGCATTAACATTTATATAAAATATAAACCAAATGCTTATCCTGATTCACCAAACAAATTACAGTTTGAACGTTATAAAAAAAAAAACCCAGCTACTTATCAACGGCACCATTTGAAATTATTGCTAGTACTACAACTCTAAATGCATAAGATGCCTTAAATACAAACCCTGAACATTTACATACTGATTTCATGAGCAAAGCAAAAGGTATTTGCCAGTAACAGTACAGGACTCAGCATTTTTATTGTCTGAGTAATCCTGGTTCACTCTGATATGAAAATTCAATTATTTTAGAACTGGTCKTCTCATTAAATTTTGACAAGGAGCACAAGCTCAGTACCAGCTCTAGCTCTGAGAGGCTGTAGGTGCCTGACAGCTCCACGGTGAATTTTAAAATGTAGTATTTTTGTAGGACAAGATTATCTGACAATTTTATATTAAAAAAAGAAAAAATTAATCAAATACATTGTAATGTCCAACACTGGTAACTTGGCCTTTTTGTAGATATTTTTATGAAAATTTATTGCAAAAAAAAGAGTTCACTGTTTATTGCATCTTTTCTCCCAAGCCCACCTTCATGTCTTATGTGCCACAATTGTGCTAGAAAAAAAATCTGTGTCTCTATGTGAGCAGCAAGTATTTAACCACTCATTGTTAGCATTTTCTGCCTTTTTCTCAATTGAAATGGATTTGTAATGCTTTTTATAAATACAGTTTCTAACAATGGAAAATACCTTTATTTAACCTACATATACCATTAGAGCTATCAACTGTTGTTTAGACAAAAATGTTTTTTTCATTAGAAAATACCAGTTCATTGAAACTAAAACTTTTCACAGGGTCATAACACTTCCGTGAGACTTTCACTGAGAGAGGCTTCTCAAGCCTAAGCTGACATACTGTGGAACAGCAGGTAGTCCTCAGGCTGTTGGCTAGTTCAGATTTAGGACCTGAACCTCTCTTATGGCTGACTTCTTACTGCCTGACCACGATGCTATCACTTATTGTAACATAGAGCTACCCTAGTCTGCCCTGCTGAAATTATTGCACACTTTATATTCCAGTCGAAACAGGCAACTATTGACTTGGCAACATGGAAAGAAGCACGTTGAGGACCAGATTTGTGAGGGGTAAATGATTACCTAGTCTTCTGACATAGTCTTCTGTGCAGTACCGAGAATGTTCTCACCTTCTGATTGCTGTGAAAAGAATAATTAACTAGTTTTCAAAACAGAGGAGCTCCAATAAGAAAGGTGAACAGATGCCATCTCTTAGACCACTTAGGCTGGTGCTTACAGTAGTCAACTGTGGTGGAACAGCCTACAAAAACAAAGATTTGAGTCAGGTCCCTGATATTGTAGTAAGTGTCCTAATACCAGAATATTGCTTATTCTGCAGTAGGCATCTAAGTTCTTGGGGGTTTTTTTTTGATTTAATGTTTGTTCCACTGCAGTCTACAAGGAGATATSTGGGAAAATATTGAAACACATCAGATTCACAGAATCTGCACTCTGTGCAGAATCACAGAGTGGTTGAGGTTGGAAAGGACCTCTGGAGATTATCATCTCGTCCAATCCCTCTGCAGAAGCAGGGTCACCTACAGCATGTTAGACAGGGTTGCATCCAGGCGGGCCTTGAAKATCTCCAGAGACAGAGACTCCACAGCCTCTCTGGGCAACGTGTTCCAGTGCTCTGTCACTCTCACAGTAAAGAAGTTCTTCCTTACATTCAGGCAGAACTTCCTCTATTTCAGTTGGTGCCCGTTGCCTCTTGTCCTAACACTTAGCACCACTGAGAAGAGTCTGGCCCAATCCTGTTGACACCCTCCCTTAAGGTATTTGTAGACATTGATAAGATCTCCTCTCAGTCTTCTCTTCCCCAGGCTGAAGAGGCCCAGCTCTTGCAGCCGTTCCTCATAGGGCAGATGCTCCAGACCTCTGATCATCTTCATAGCCATACGCTGGACTCTCTCCAGTACCTCCATGTCTCTCTTGTACTGGGGAGCCCAGAACTGGACGCAGGACTCGAGATGAGGCCTCCCCAGGGCTGAGTAGAGAGGCAGGATCAGCTCCCTCGACCTGCTGGCAACAGTCTTCCTAACGCACCCCAGGAGACCATTGGCTTTCTTGGCTACAAAGGCTCAGTGCTGACTCGTGGTTAACTTGTTGTCTRCCAGCACTCCCAGGTCTTCTGCAGAGCTGCTTTCCAGCAGGTCAGCCCCCAGCCTGTACTGGTGCATGGAGTTATTTCTCCCTAGGTGCAGGACTCTGCACTTGCCCTCGTTGAACTTAATGAGGTTCTTATCTGTCCAGCTCTCCAGCCTGTCTGGTTATAGCAGCAGAGCCCTCAGCTGTATCAGGTGCTGCTCCCAGCTTGGTATCATCCACAAACTTGCTGAGGAGGTATTCTGTCCCTTTCTCCAGCTCACTGATGAATAAGTTGAACAAGACTCTCTAGGACTCTAAGGTTGAGAAAGGTGTATCCATCCAGCTCTAATAGTTTCCTTTTTTCTTATAGGTCAGTGCCTTCTCAAATGATTTTTATTTTAGCTGTTGAACAGTTAATAAGCAGTGAATTCAAGGGAATTAATTTGCTTCAAATTTGAAGAAGSTGCCTGGCAAATACTGACTTACTGTTTTATTCATAACCATTTCTTAAATATTACTTTTTTATAAGAAATGTATATTTATAGTATGCTTATTACTTAATTATTAATTATTACTTAAGACACCCGTTGGATTTTCAGTCCGTTATTTCTTATAGTTACTATTTTTCTTATTCTGTCAAGGAAACAAAAAACTGTGGTTTGTGCATTAGATTATTTCTAACACATGTTCTTAAAGGTATAAAAGAATTCAGAAAAATATTCGGTACATTCATTTTTGCAAATACAAGACAATGATGTTAGGGAAATAAATCATTAGATAACATTTCAAAGTCGACATGAATCTCCCATTTAAGATCTACCCACAATTTCTTGCAAACAGACAAAATGTTCAGTCTAAACCAATGTCACATCTAAACTGGAAAAAGAGAATTACCTTGAAACAAGTGAAAATCTGAGCAACAGAGGGCAACCTCACTCTGATAATCTCTAGAGGGAAATTATTCAAGGGGACCTTGCATGGAGAATAGCAGACATATTGGACTATCCCATCCATTAGTTAGGGTCAGGGACATTTGAAATACTAGCTTCTTATAAAAGAGCAGTTTGATTTTTTTCCCTCAATATTTAATTAACTTCTGTGAAGGTCATACATATCTCCATCTCTGAAATGCATAGTGTGTCACTCATTTTAAAAATCAGGATATTTTGCATTATCTTGCCATTATAGTCCAACTTTTTTATCCAAATTCTCACTTCAGTGATCAAATTAAAGAGATGACAAGCTCCCTATCCTTACAAGCTAAGCATTTTATACGTTATTCTGTGATATATTTTGTGTGATATGAGACTTCATAATGGGATTCAATGCAGTAGAATGCTAAATTATGGCAGGCTTATATCACAGAAAATTATAACAATGAGAGAGGAATTCATATCATGGCTTTAGTAAGGGAGGAAAATTAAGACTTTGCAATTAAAGTAGTAACCTAAAACTTTAAAATAATTTAAACAGTTACTGAATACATGTAATGTTCTATACTTATCAGGAAGCAGGATTGGCAGTCATTTGAAAGAATCCAAATGAAATGTGGACAAGGTGTATGTTATGTCCTCAGAACTCAGATCTGTCATTTTCTTCATTGTTCATGAATACATTGGTATTGAATATCTCTTTCCCACAAATTCACAGGCTCCATGGAAGACTAGCAGAGAGAAAACCAGTGTAATGTTATCGTTAAATTGATGTTGCATACAACTTTATGATAGTCTTGACAACTGCAGTTTGTGAATTTGCCAAGAGCAACCTAGTAAGTGATTTTCAGAGATGAATACTGAACTATGTAGTAAAATAATCCTTTTTCTTCAGAAGGATAAAACTGCAATTTTCTTGTAGACATAAGTTACAGAATTRTTACTGACAATTTTAGAATTCCACTGGGTGAAACACTGGGGGTTTGGGAACAGAATTTCTTATTCTTTTAAGAACAGGTAAATTTTAAACAGACAGTGTATGTAATAACATCTRTGTAACATCATAGGAGGAGCCTGACTTAGAAAATAGTGGTGGATCCCTTTCTTTATTCTGAAGCTAAGGTGCACTGTGATTCATAAGTTTGGGTGAGATATAGAGAGAGCCCAGGTTCATATTCTGATTTCTTCTCACATACCTTTGGAGTGCAGCCTGGTGTTTAGAACCATTTTTTTACAGGTGCACTGCTTCATCTTGCTACAGTCATTTAAAAGCTGTTCTACCATGGAGAGATTGAGATGCTTGTATTATTGTTCAGATTGCAAACCACAGCGAAAGGGATCATTTTAAGTGTCAAGAAGTAGGAAAGGCATGTAAAAAGAGAGTATGAATTGTACTGACATTTTATGTTTTCGTTCCTTGCTGAGAGTTGTTCTGGTAATCTTACAGGAACAAGGGAAAAAGCAATGCAATATAGATTTCTTGTTCCAATGGAAGACTGTAAGCCTGGAAATGTCTTATTTCCAGTTGTTTAATACCCCATCCTGTAGACTTATTGCAAGCACATGAACATCTCCACTGACATCCATGTGTTAAGTTAGTTGAAAATCAATGGGGAGAACTTAAATGAAATATATACATCTTTTTATGACTTACACATGAAAATCAACTGAAAAGCAAAAYAATCTGCTTTTGATTTCTTTCTAATAAAATTTAGAAAAATAATTTTAGAAATTTAGAATTCAATTAGAAGTTATATTTTCATTTAATTTAGAAAATATCTTTTGTGGGCTGGACAAATTACAGGATTTGGTTTTCTGGAATATGTTGACTTTACCAAGACCAGTGCAATTATACCTGCTCTGTGCTCTTTGTATGTAAATTCTGTCATCAAAGGATCTAGCAAATGAGTTTCTGAGACACTTTTAGCTGCAGTGGTGTAAGGGATGTAGTTTTCATTCCCCACTGTCTGGGCTTCCCTTGGTTTCCTGTGGTTTGACCACTTTAGTTTGCAGCTTCTGTTAGAGCAAACCCTCTGGTTTAAATCAATTCCATACAATGGACTTAGGGCACAAGCAGCTTCAGTTCGGTGTATGTCTACTCTGTTGTCCTACAGTAATTCTGGGGAGAGACAAGGGCAGACAAGTTGTCAAATACAGCAAAAATGGGGAATATCCTCTATGGCTTTCACCTCCAAAATGTGACTCATAAATTGAAAGGGCTGTACCCATTGTGCTTTGCAGGAGCATAAAATATAGTCATCAGTTGATATCAGCCCTTGCTGAACCTTCAGGGAGAACATTTGGACTGGCTCGGTAGGCCCCAGCTGCAGTCCGTTGCAAGGGGGTGCTCACGCCTGCCCTTCCCTGCCTGCTGGCACTGTGCTCAGGCTTGCCTGTTGACCAGTTCTTGCATTAATCTTGTATGCATTGGCAAATAAGATGGACCTGGAAGGATTTTGCTGCAAGGCCTAGAAGTATTTTTAGGCAGCCTGAGTTTAGGTTGAATTCAGACTCCCAAAGAGGGACAATGTGTTTGCTTAGGGCCAAGTCTTGGACTCACCTATTTCAGATTTCTTCTGAAACAAGTAGCTCAGATACAGTGTAGACAAAGCAAGTGATGTCCTCTCCTCGATGAAGCTGAAATAACTTAGATAATGTCTAAATTCTTGCAATGCACCTGAGAGGACTAGAAGAGAACAAGAGGGAAAGATGCACTAAAAAATGCAGTTACATTTCACGTCCTAAATTCAAGATCAGAATTACTGAATAATACAGCAGGGCTAACAAATACACCTGCTAAATTACTCTACAAACATATGTCATTAAATACTCAGTTTGGTTTTAAGTAATCTAACAGTGTTCACCACAGAAACTTGGAGAAGGGAGTAAGGAAGTGAAAATAACATGGAAAAAGAATACAATAAAATCCAAAGCAGAGTAAGAGGCAACCAAACTTGTGAGCCATAGAGTGAAGTAGAATGTTCTGCTGGAATACCTAGATTATCAAGAAATAAAATTGTTTAAACTCATCCGTGTCCKTAGTAGCTGCTGAACAAAGTATGTTTTAATACGATCTGCACAAGGTACTCGAATGTGTCAGTACAAAGCATTAAGATCTACTTACAATGATTCTGTTTTTCAGAGCAGTTACACAGGGTAGATTTTTACCCTCCTGGCTTTGAAATCTTAAACAAACACAATACAAACAGTTGATTAAGCAAGCAATTATCTGAGATACATAAGATCTCTGTAATTTTGTGGAGCTGTTCAAGGACTGTCATGGACGTAGTGGTCTGATCTCTTGTTACTGAGGAAATAGAGGAGTATGTGATAATAATGGAAAATATAAATATTTGTGTTCTCATCAATTCAAAAAAATGTTTCACGTGAATCCTTTTTCTGATATAATGAGTGAAATGTGTGACCTCAGCTTAGGTGGATGGATCATTAACAATTAACAGGAGGGTCTTTCAGTGATTTTGCAAATTTCTTAATTTGCATTAGCAAGTGGTGTGTTTGAATCATGGAAGCATATATCTCTTTCGGTGCCAACGTTTAAAACTGCATGTAGACTTTAGCAGATCAAAAAAAATATTGTTCATATTTTATTCTTCCTTTAAAAGTGATGGAATTCCAGCATGGTAAAGATCAGCTAATTGACACATACAAGGCAATTAAAAAATGCGAATCACATATTTGTTGTCCATTTTTAATGTTTTTTCCTTTCTGAATGCAGACTCCAGGCCAGCCTCCTATCCAAGTTTTCCTTCATGCCTTATTGTCTATTCTGTTCAGCTATTTAAAAAATGTTGAATATCAACAATGGCTTTCAGTAGTGTATTGTCAACTTTTGTATGAAGCAATCTTGGTTGAATGAGAAGATCCCAGAGCTTATAGTTCTATCTACTGTGCTGCACTGGGCTTCTGCTTGAATGTGTGTGACTGATAACAGGACAAATTTCTACCTTCGTTATTACATTGCAGCTACATAATTCATTTGCCAAATTCTTTTAGGAAATATCTTTATAGCATATTGCACGAGACATCAGGTAAGTGCTTGTAACATAAAAATAAGTAAAGATCCAGCAGCTGCCTTGTCAAATTTGTTTGTTAATTGTAGATCTGCCTCTGCTAGGATGTTTTGTAGACTTTTACAATTTCGTGGATAGCTGTGTGCCCTGAAGCCTCTCTAACGGAACACCTTTGCTCACATAAAGAAATTCGTACTGAATCTGCATTGCTTTTAAAGTCTAGAAGCAATACTCAAAATTATTTGAGGAAAATATTGCAAATGTGTGCAGAGTTTGTGGATTTTCAACTAACAGATGTTGCTGATGCTACTGTCAATAGACAAGCTTGTTTCTGTTTAGAATTTTTAGTTCTGTGTTTGCAACATACTTTTTTTTTTCCTAGCTGTTAGTCTTCACAGTCTCATTTTATTTTGCATAAGGGAAAATTGTAGTTTAGCTTAAATAAATTCAGTCACCAATGTATCTTGAATAGAAGCTAATTTGCTAGAGTGTGTTTTCAGGAAACCCAAGGATTCCCCARCAGTATTCAGTTTCTGCATACATTTCAGTTAACAGGTAGCACAGCAGATAAAACACAAGCAGCTGCTTTCCTTTCAATCTCTAGCTTATTTTTTGACAATTATTGTCAGTTTGAAAAGAATTAATTTGAGAGCTCATTTCTTCTAAATAATTTGACTGCTAGAATAACATAAAAATACTGTACCTGATAATACTAGTAGTGTACAGTACCTATGCAGCACTAACCCTTGGCGGGGGCAGTAACTATAGCTGTTGAATATTTTGCCTGAATTAGGAGGACAGGATCTGCCTCATCATTCTGAGTAACAGATTAATTAGTGTTTTCACCATGTATCAAATATGATGTTCTTAATATTTTTCTTCATTGTCAAAGAGAAAAATAAAGACAGATTCTCAAAGGCAACAAGTATCAACAAGCAGCAGGCATGGAGCAAAGTCTTACTACTGAGTATGAGAAAAGATCCTGCATATCAGACTCCAGAAAGTGTGTACTGTAGTAAGACAGGCATTATACAGCAAAACAACGTAAAACTTAGGTGAGGARTATCCTTCTGGATAGAACGGCTAGGTATTGAACAGCATCCTGTTTGACAGCGTGTTATTAGTTTCCCATTAATTCATCTGCTAGTCTCTTTGTCCCAGATCCTGGACACTTTTCTATGCCTGTGTCTGCTTTGTCTGTATACTGTCTGCAGACAAACAATGACCATTAAATACTTCACAATATATGTGTGTGCATATGTACATAAGCAAAAAAAAGCAATAGACAGTACATTGTTCTTCAGATTTCAACCTCTTTACTATACAAGTACTGTAATCRTTATCCAGAGGTATTTACCCAGTTGTATTCTTGTCGAACATATTAAAGATACGTGTTTAAAAAAGTGACTCAAAAATAGCTCAGAAGGCAAYGTATTTTGATGGAAATTAAAACTCTGTGAATAAAACCTGACATTTTTATACCTGTACTGTGACACTGGAGTCATAACAGAAATTTTTGAAGCAGTATGTTAATAATGAAAGTCTGATTTCTACATTGCTCATTAGCACCTAATATGTTTATGGGTTTCATAGTTTTGAAATACCATACAGTTACTAGCTAAAACCACTATTATATTGATTGCTATAACAGTACCTGTCAAAGCAGGAGGACTTAATGTAAAACTTCTTTAAAATATGTATTTTTACCTGAAAGAGTGAAGGATTTCTATTGAGACAGCATTACACAGCTGTCACAGGCAATCTGGTAGGGTAAGAAATAGTGCTATTTTAYATCATAAATTAGAAATCAATGTCATCCAGAATTTGACAGGAAGAAGAAAGAAACCTTAACTTCTTTCTTCTTTTTTTTTTAAGAAGAAAGAAACCTTAACTTCTTTCTTCTTTTTTTTTT
>NW_028186756.1:8091388-8114265 GCF_003343005.1 Rhea americana
TTTTTTGCCATTTGAATGACTTGAACAAGTCTTTCTTTACAACAAACAAAACAGCAAATCCATTTGATTTTAAAACCAGACTTTTCTTATTTTCCAGTCTTCATCTTTAGTGAGAGAAGATTTAAGACTGAGATAGCCCAAGAAAAGTGTTTGATGAACAGCTTCAGGAAGATGTGAGAGCAGCAGCAAATGCAAAGGTACAGTGCCCAATACAGCGGTCACATTTTTAATACACAATATATAAAACACTCTACTTTTGCAGAAGCGTCCAACTGACAAGTCAACTGTAAAAATTATTGTAAATTGTCTTGCTGGAGTTGAGATTGACTAGTTATTGAGTCAATATCTTATTATTATCTTAGCAGTTTGAAAGCATTCACATTCCTCTTTTAAAATAAGGCATTCATTAGGTACTATAATGACGACTGTGGTCAAAAAAAAACGTTTTGCCACTGATAACTGTAATGAAATTTTGGCCCTTTGAATATATGTGACTTTTCCATGCTGAAATAGGTTCTTCAATGATCTGTAGCTTCCAGTGGATGCTAAAACTCATACAACTTTATCCAGAAGATTAAAAAAAAAAAGTGCTTCTCTGTTAGCTGACCTTTACTCTGTATAATACGAAGTAAGGAGAGATTTCTAGTCTGTTTTCTCTTTAAAAAAATCTTTTTGGTTSTGTATTGACAAGTTTTTTTTCTTTCAAAAATAAAAAATGCTCTGTGTGGAAAGTGATATTTAGAAAGCATGCAAGTTTCAATTATCAGGAGACTCTTGTTCTCTTTATCTAGAACCCTACTTGTGCCCTGTGTTAGTTTTCAGGATAATATGTATTCTGAAATGTTTTAAATAGCCATTGTTCTTATCTAGACATGAYATCATTCAAGCTGTCTGTGTAATCCTTGGTGACTGTTGATCTTGAAGAAGTCTGGCTCTTCACAGGGGGGCACAGGACAGTCTCTGATTCTTAGAACTCTCAAGTGAATTATTTTGCGTTTCTGTAGTAATTCTGTTCTGTTAAGTGTCTCCTACTGGCATTGGAAAGTCCTGCTCACAATTATAAGGCAAATATGGTGTTCCTCTCAWTTTTTTCAAAAGAAGAACCTAAAGCATGGAGGCTTACTTGAGTGGGATCGTTTAGCCAGCTTGGCAAAACAGGGAGCAGAGCTTAGTGGAGGTATATGTTGAGAATCAAGCCATAGAGGCCATCTCATTAATGCCGCATAGTGTGTGTTCTCAGTCGTGATATAGGGAGGAAATATCTCTTCTTCCTCAGAGTGCCTTCTCTGCTCAGTGCATATACAAACTAGTCATACATATTTCTTGCCTTTATTCAGATTATCTCACATATCCTGTGGCAGTTGCTTTTGAGTAAGGGTTGCTTTTACCTCATGCAGTATTTCCTTCATTCTAAAAAATCATGGAAGCACTTTGTTGGTTGATCTGCACTCTGTCATGCTCTATTTATCTTTATAACTGTGCAATTGGCAGGATCTCTTGTATACAGCAAAATCACTTGCTTGTTCATTAAAACTCAATAACTGTTTTTTCATGTAGAGAGGAATAGGCAAAGGTCTTGCAACTTTGGGGGGCATATGGTAGACCCAGGAAACCAAGTTTCTGATATACGTCTGCCTAATGTTGTAGAAGTCCTACTACTTGGTAAGACAACGAATCTTCACCAAAATTTACAAGGAATCTCTGCAAGGCTACAGGTCAGGGCCTTCCATCTGTTATTCTGTGACAGTTTATACAAGTTGAGAGTATGAGCCAAAAATGTTTCTCTTTCTTTTTCTACTGAATTCTGCATCATTTGAAGTTAATCCTGCATKCTCTGTGTTTTCATACCCAAGAAGTGTGTAGCAAGCAGGACAACCTGCTCACCATATTGCCCTTCCCATATGGCTGGTCAAGGTTACTGTTTTGCTCTTCTGACGCATTATCAATTATCCTGCCAACAGACTGATACCGGACCTGTAGTTTTGTTATAAAATAAAAAACTGAGTTTAATTAAACCATCAGTAACTTGGACCTAATTATTTCAGACAGTATTTAATTAATGTTTCRTGGATACCTAATGTAATTAGGGTTCCTTTAATAAGACCTTCTATGACATTAAAATATATGACCTTTATCTTTCTTATCAACCATAGTCTGACAAGTCAGATTTGTCATTTTCACTAAAAGTATAGTTTGATTAAATGGAACAGAACATAAAATTAATCTAGCAAATTATATGTGTTTGTTTCTTTTTTTGCCATTTAAAAGCTAGTAAGTTAAGTCTTTTAATTAGCATTGTAGGTACAAATGTTCATGCTAGCGTTTTACCTTTATTTTTTTCAGACTATTTCTTTTCTATATCAATTTTTATGACAAAAGTACATAACAACCAGACTTTATTAATCATAGTGAAGGGTTCARTCTTTTAGATATGAAAAATAAGGAGCTATTCTTTATATTAGCAATGACTAGCAATTGTTTAAGATTTAAAACAATTCTGCAAAGGACTTAACTTTTTCTGGTCACAAACTCTCCAAATATAAAACTGTAGTAAGAATGTGAACAAATACAAGTGAAATTATTAGACTGACCCACACCTATTTCTTAAAAGTTACAGATTCATTTTTCTTTACTTTTGATACCTTATTGGGTAGTTTGTGAAGATCCAGTGAAAGAGCATTGGTCATTCGCAAAACATAAAGAAAAGAAATATGATTGAAGGGACTTGTCTGATCTTGTTTCCCCACTCTGCAAAGAGCTTTTATATTTCACCTTAAAAGGCAGAGCAGCTTGAGTGACTTCATTTTAAACTCATATTTGATTCATTTCCACTCACTGAGTTAGCTGGGRTTAATATGTGTGTAAAATTTAGCATATAGGTAAGAGTTTCGCTAAGTCGTAGCACTGATGTTCAGAATGCTGTTTCTTCAGTTGAAGAGGAGGACAGATGAGTGAAGGTGTGAAAAGCAGGCATTAGAAGCTAGTCAAGCAGGATACGGTGTGGCTTTTGGATCAATATGAATGGTCCATGCACAACAAAAATAGATTTAGAAACTACAGAAGTCTATAAATGGAGTAGTTTTAATTTACTTCAGTTCATATTTTAGTTATTTTAAATGTCATGTCTTTGGAATGTGGATAGTTTCCACCAACTCTGTGTCCAGTAAAAATAATAAAAATAAATCAGAAAATTAGAACCAATCTTTTTTCAGATGTTCAGCAAAATGTTTATGTAAATTTGCAGTTAGGAAAACAACACAAAACTCAGAAAAGAATAGTACTGTTTTTTCTTTACAATAAGAAAAAACTAGGAGAGACACTCTGGAGAAGAGAAACAATTTATGTTGCTTTCCGTTCCCGGAGTCAATAAAAGCTAGAAGGACGAAGAAACCACTTGGCCCAGAACCAGTGCAGATGCTGAGCTGGAATTGCCCTTTGCTCTGTTTCGACTGGAGAATGTACAGAGGGGAGGTGTGTTCTGGCTCAGGCCTTTATTCTCATCCTAAGAGTTTTAACACCAGAGAGGTTATCTGGAGAGGGAACATGCTAGGTGAGTTGATGARCACTATAGAGTAGGTTTCAGCTGTAGTCTTTAAGGAAATGGAAAGTTTTCGTAAACGCCACTCCAGAAAAGGACATAAACTCATGCTTAATTTTAAGCCTATGGGGAATCCCATTTAAATCTGTGAAGATAYTTCCATGCTTAAAATTCAACATGGGCTAAATGGTTTTGCTCCATAGGCAAGGAACAGGCTTAGTGAGCTATCTGGTCTACACAGAGTCTGTTGAGGTAATAACACTGAATAAGCAAAGAGCTGTAGTTGTGATAATTAAGGGTGGGAAGGCGCTCTGAGCAAACGAATTAAAAGCCAAATAAACATGGGACTTTAAATTCCCTTTAAATTATTCCAGTATTCTACATAGATACCTGAAGTGATTAGCAATTTAACATGTGCATAACCCAGCAGTTTAACACGAGGGTTATCCAGCAGTCTTACTTGGRTGACGTGACTGATAATACATGTTGATTTCTTCCTTTAGCTGCAGCCTTTTTCACACTAACATAACCAGGCACTGCTTCACATCTGTTAAATAAATGGCTCTAAACATGACCTATACCCTCACATTGAGTCCTGCTCACTGTAAGATTGTAGATTCACAGCTGAGCCTTCCAAGTATGGAAATAGATGAGTTTCAAGGAAAAAAAATAAAAAATAATAATAAGAAGGAACCATCATAAAATAAATAGTATCTGAAAAAGGGATAATAAYTGCTTCTTTCCAAAAATTACAGAAATTCCTGTATGGGGGCTCTCATATTCTTCCCACTGAGACTAAAACAGTTATGTTCAGCGCATAGTAACCCTGACTTTATGCATTAATAAAATGATTATGATAATTTAATAAGTCTTAATCAGTATCAATACATTTTTTTGCTGATTGTAGACTCTTATTAGTGTTGATAATACAGCCACTAACCAGTGCTAGCAGTATTCAGTTAAGATTTAAAAATATAATAAAGTCAGTGAGCTAGATTCACCCCACCTGCAAAATTTCCAGTAGGGAAAGAGGATATGAAGGGGTTAAGCCCAGGAAATTTATCACCACACAAACAGGCAGCTGCAGAATTCCACTCCTATTGCTGCAGTGAGTCAATTCTGAGCATAGCCTCTCACAAAACAGGATTTTGGGGATAAGAGAGCAGAAAAAAAATCTCTCCCTGGCCCTTTCTGATTCACTTGTTTTGCAGCCTTTCACATTTGATGTTGTCCTTGCCTCAGCTGATGMACTGATTCTCTCCTGGCAGTTAGTTTTTGATATTGTACATCACATCTTCATAGTCACCACACAGTTAGATTTCACCATTTTCATCATTAACATGTATCCTAGAATTGCAATAAGCCTCTATATGAATAGAAAACATCTAATCTGCTAGGAAAATGCCAAGAGAAATATGATTAGTACAGAAAAATGTACTAGATAAAAAGTCTCGATCCAAGCATATTAAAAAAAWTTGATCTGATTATTCAGATTACTAAAAATTGGTCACCTTGGCTACATTAGGACATTTAAAAGCAAACACAAATCAGTGAATCATTTTAATCAAATTTAATTTAGATTATACACTTTCACATGAAATCTAATTTAGTTGGAATTACTCGGTCATGACTTGTCTGCTCCCCACAGGACAAG
The DNA here is from genome assembly GCF_003343005.1 of Rhea americana. Classification (NCBI taxonomy): domain Eukaryota; kingdom Metazoa; phylum Chordata; class Aves; order Rheiformes; family Rheidae; genus Rhea; species Rhea americana. The sequence goes on from NW_028186756.1 coordinate 8,096,581, forward strand.
GTTAAAGAGATTACATTTGGGTTCATGTCAGCAGCATCTGCTAGTTAGCCCTCTGAATGCTGATTTAATGAGAGAGGTTATGCTTAGTCTCTTGGAAAGACTTCTGGTTTAGGCAGGTGCTTGAGAGATGTTATTAATTTAGTATGATACGAGGAATGATGTTGTCATTTGTGAAAAACTCTTGTGTCATTATTTTCATGTGTATAAAATACCCTGGCATTTTTGTTTACATCTGGGTAAGAGCTTTTGAGGATTTTCCTCTAATCTGTCTTTAATATACTGCTTTAGAGAGCTAAAAGATTCCCAGTAAGGAAGGAATGGCTTTTTTAATACGAAAAATTGTCTTGGGGCTTGTCTACATGAGGCAGCAAATGAGCTTTAAGCTACAGTAGGAATTTACAGAGAATTGGATGAGACCAGCTCTATATTTAGACAAAACCTTATTGCTTCTCGCCTATGGGATGCCTACTCACATAGTCAGACTATTCACAGAGAGCGAGCACCTTGCATGTCAGCCCCGCTGCTGCTCTGCAGACAGACCTTTTATTTCTCTTTCTTCAACTATACAATGACAGATTCTGTCCCTATGCAATAAATGGCACTTAAGTCAGTTTTTACATTTAAACGAATAGAATTCATTGCAAAGTTAAAAATTAACTGATGGAAGAAAGTCTAAGGCAGTGTGGCTATCGGTGTTTTGGGTAAGGAAGGGAAGCTCTGGTCTGATGGAACAGCTACTCTGTGGTGAAACAGAGGCAGTAGTCACTACCGCTGTCTTCAGCCCTGCTGCAGGAGGTCAAAATAGTTAGGAAAACCTGTTGCTCAGTACCTCAGTCTGAACCAGAGAGTTTACAACGGCACAGTGAGTCACCAGACTTGCCAAAGGTATGTCCATGAGTCTGCAGACAGAAATCCGGGCCCAAGCAGCAAGCGCAGCGTAACCGGTGCTTCCAGGAACTGTCAGGCCCACTTGCCCAGGTGTCTGCTGCTGGTCTGACCTAATTGCTGGATGTCCAGAAAGCAGAGACAAAGATGTTAACTCCCAAATTCTTCCTGGATAGAATTTCCAACAGGAAAGGCCGAGAAAGTCTGGACAAAGCGTAACTTTAACTGATTCCCCATCCCAGCCTTTCATCCTAAAATAAGTTTTCTCCCACATATAGAAAAGATGAACTAGGAATTCATTTGGGGTAAATCAGCACCATTTCACTGAAATCAGTGGAGTTACATCAATTTTAGATGCACTGCATGTTTTCTGCTGGTTTTTTTAAGCACTATTTATGGTTCTTTGGAAGAAAAAAGTACTGGAACTGTTAAGCCCCRAAGTTCTAATAAAGAATTTTAAATAGTGATTGAAATTCATTACAAAATTTTACTATTTCAATATAATTTTCCTAGTGGAGGGGCTTAAAACTCTCTCTGTAATTACCATAACAGCGTAAGGGTCGAGCCATTAAAATAATCTTTGGCAATTCTGTGTGATTCGTGTTATTTATGAAGAATGCCGCAGACACAATGTTCTTTGCTGCACTGTCTGTTTTCTGTATGTCTCTCTACCCTTTTTCTTCCCCTATGTATAAATGGTCAATTCTTATATATGTACGAGAAGGATGTACATCTCCAGAATTAATAAATCTACCTTGAAGAAATAGCATTTATATATGACATCTTTAATCATATCAAAGAAAACTAGGCAAAATTGAGAAAAATGGGGACATACCTTATTGCAATTACCTTCTATTCTGGCATATTTTTCTTATTAGCAGTGCAGACAAAAGGCAGTCCTCCTATTTTATTTTAAATGAGCCTGACAGAAATATCCCATCCACTTCATTTTCATATAAAATTGCATGGTCGAGCCTGATCCTCCTGCCTYTACTGAGGCAAAAATACTTACTTCAGTCCCTAGAAACAATGTCTACGTGGAGATTATAGTGCGGGGACCTGGCATTTACACTTTTGCCCTGGCTAACTACTGTTACTCACCCCTGTGTTGGATGTGGCTTTCCCAAATCATCTCTTAAAGAGGGGGATATACCAATGATATGCTGAGCTCGRTCAGGTCAGTTTTTGATAAGAACAAATATAAGCACATAATGATTTTGTTTAGAAATGGCATCGTTCTGTAGCAGATCCRACAAGATAAACAGATGAGTTAAGCTTGTGTGAATATATAACGTTTTCCTAGGTGATACTCATGCTGAAATACCAGATATGTTTTGCATCCAAATTACTTATTTAAATTGACAGTTTTGCATTCACAAGATAGAGAACATGGTGTACCAAAGTTTTGTATCAGTTTTGTATCTCTATATCTTAGAGATATACAGCTGGTGGAAACTTGTGTAGCATCAGCAAGGACAACAGAATCATGCTAATACACGTARCGCAGAAATATGACCAGAGACAAATGTTGTTAGGAATTCCTGATTCTGATGAAATTAAGTAAGTGTGAGTTTGAGGAAGTATTCACAGATATGCTACACAAACTTTATTAGCTAACATAGCTGTGTGGCTTACACTGGTGTCCTGATTATCTTCATGGAAACAAATTCCAAACTGAGTTATGTTTGTGCAATCTTGATATAAATGTACATCACTTACAGTATGTCCCTGCTTTCCTGAAATGTGCTTCTATCCCCAGAATGCAGCAAAGTGAAATTCAGGCAGACAAAAAGGAGACAACGTGAAACATAGTCAATTTTTTTCAGTACAGTATTCTAAATCAAATTTCATGCATCAGTAATAGGTTTTGACATATTCCTTGTTTAAGAGACACAAATGTCAATGTTAGACCAGTATGAAGAAAGGAATGTAGTAAAAATAAGCTTGAAATGCTGAACCTAACAACTGTAAAAATCAACAGAGTTCATACTGAGTTCTGAATTTACTGATCTGAACCTCCTTTCATTGAATAAACAGAGTCTAATCCAAAATATAGTACAGACATCGAAAGACTCCTGTTTAGTTAAAGCTCCTGAAGGATGAATAAATAGCATTGGCACTTAGCACAATTAAGAAATTTTACAGAACTAGAAAAAAGTGCTGGGTTTAATTAGCCCTTTTTCATTAGCTCACTAGATAYTTATTTCAGCCTTATGATTACGGAAGAACAAGCACAGCCCTTTGCATACAGATTCTGGCAGAATTCTTCAGATGCACTAAAACAGTTTTTCCTGCCATTACATTCATTTTTATTTATAGGCTATTTCTACTCCAAATACTGGCCTAAAATGAAGTGCTAAGGAAGCTGACCGACTTGGCCATGAAGATAGAGTAGGAATGTAAAGGATTAGAGTGCTTAATGTACTGGAAAGAAGTTTATCAATACTGACAATTCTCACAGTGCTTAATCAAACATTTAAGACAAGTGGAGAAGCAGACAGTAAAGACTTTGGGGGGGGTTGAACAATAAAAGCAAACAAACTGTCTTGTTAGAACATGTCAATTTACAGTGGAATAAAGAAATGCCTATAATTTAGTTACTCTTCTCATGTAGATAGTTAGTGGATTATGTATATTGACTTTACAGTGACTGTAAGTTACTCCTGATGAGAATGAACTATAACTTTTGTTGTCCTCTTTTTTAATCAAATTCTCCCCTTAAGCTTCATTTACAACTTGATGCCTATTTGAAGAGGATTATGTTTTGTTTTGTTTTGTTTTGTTTGCTTAAAGGCAGTTTATTAATAGAGCTTTTTTTTTTAATTAACACAAGATTTTAAAAATTAGGATCTGATCCTTCATGAATGCTTACATTTTTTTTGACATTGCCAGAGCTTGGCTCTGTGCTAGAGAGAGCTCCAGGACTGGAGACAAATACTCCTCTATATGTCTCCTCTGCAGGGTTAATTCAGGTAAGAAACTCATAGTCTGGAGTTGCCTGAGTTAGACCTTCTCGAATAGCAACAGCCTGCAAATGCCCTTCATGAAACTTGGTCATTGATTCAGGATAACTAGAACCTTATCTAAAAGACCTAACTTAAATTCTTCTAGAGTATTGAGTTCTATTCTTAGTGAAAATCTGGATCCAATTCAGAGAGAAATGGATATCTATGATTGGATTTTGGTGGTACTGAGATTAATGTAAAGTAACTCAGATGTAATATTGCACCTCTGGATTTACAGTCATTTCAGAAGGCTCTTACTCTGGTATGCGGTATCCAGATATCAGAACTAAAGATCAGTGAAAATTTTTGAGAGAACAGATGCTGTAAGACCAGGAATGTTAAATTCCCAAGTGACAGAGCAATAGGAATATACTGCAAACTTTGAGAGCAARGAGAACAGAGAGAATGTTACTTCACTGCAGTGAATCGATGCAATCTCAGCAGTCAACTAAGTAATCAAAATAAAGATGAGTTCTTATCAAACTATCAGTAAGATGACATCTACCAGTGTAACATATTTGTCATCTAATAACCTTGTTAAGTTTAACCCCCAGAAGAAAAGTAGAGCAGGATCCTGAGCTGCATTAGGTAAAAAAACAAAAACAAAAAAAAAACAATAAAGGATGTTCAAGAGTGAAATGAATTAGGAAATAGTAAACAGTTGAAAGACAGAAAGAATTAAAAAACATAGTATTTTTATTGACCTTTTCGGAAGTGAATGAGTGTAATTCCAATTATCTCTAGTTTCTTTATCTAGTCTGTGACTAAAAGCAAATGTCCTGTGCCTGGTACTGCCTTCCTACATTGACTAAGGTGATGGAACATTTCTGACATCTAAACGTTTTGTGTGTCTATCAGTTGCTAACTACACAACACATGCAAACATTACTAGAATTCAAACTGGTTACTGTTTGCTGTTTGATCTTAATCTAGCACTCAAGAATCTTCTGTTAGTCAAGAGGCTGTGCTCCTATTAGTTCTTGTTTGTGCACAAAACTGGATGATGCTACTCCAAACATAATAGCTTGGATGCAATTGATTTTATTTGGCTACATGTGAAATGCCCTATAATAAAATATGTTTTCTCRGAGAGCAAAAAGAAAAGCTAATTAATTTATCTAAAAAACAAGATTATATTCTGCATGTAGGGAGAACGCATATTTGACCTTGCTTTATATTGCTATCAAATTTTGCAAATATGTATTATACCCCAAAGGTTCATTAATAGCATGTGGAGTGGTAGTGAGCTATGGAGTTATTTCAGTAATGAAAAAAAATTGCTAGTGTGCATTTTGGCAACCTAGAGATGATTGTGTTTACACCAACCCTTTCAGTTTAGAATTTAATACAACTTTAGGCATGTTACAGTTGGACTTAGGAGGTCTGATACTCAAAACTTAAAACTGCCCTGGCTACATAGTGAGTGTGCTGATGTGAGCTTTCATGTTCTGCTCATGTATCTGTTTACCATCATCACATATGCAAATAGGCAACTACCTTCTTGGTTGTTCACACCTGCTAATACCCCATATGCACACACAATCATGGTAATTTCACATGCAGATTACATGCACTCTTGCATATGCACCTATGTCTTGAAGACCCATAAATCCCATGTGGTGGTAATATCACTTTAGTATTTGTACTTTAAATATTCAGTTATGTGTAATCCCTCTCTTGCTCATCCATTTACATTTTTGGCCAGTAATTTATTTGATCTACATTTAAAGGGACATATCTAGTGTTTTAGAAAGAAGTTGTTGCATGAACTATTGCATCTATTGCATTATCTGGAGTAACATCATCAAACACATTTCTGTTACACTGAATCCATACCAAGCAAGTGAAAACATGCAATATACAACAACTTATTAAAAGAAAAAAAAAACTTAAAAAATTTCCATGTTAAGGAGTTGTGTATTTCTTGGAGAATATGTAGGTGAAGATGTCCACTCATCTAACCATTTTTAACCAGTTAGTTGAAGCTACTTGTTAAATTATTTTGTCGGTTGTAATCTCAGTGAAATAAATTATCATTGCCTGACCTCTGTCCATTTTATAAAGGTGGAGTGAAGGAACTACTTAGCTGTTTGGGGGTGTTTTTTTAAGCAGTAGATCATATTTTCTTACACTGAAAGCTGCAGGTGCAATAAAGTCAGTGGTATGATGACACTGAGTTGTTTACATCAACATATAATTTATCCTGGTGACTAGGTACATTATCATCTATAATTCTGATAAGCTTTATCTTCAACTGCCCCTTCCCAAAAACTTAGGAGAGAACAATTCAAAATGGACAGACCTCTCAAACTTGTCCTACTCCTACAAATAACTTCAGAAATGATCATGCAAAATGATCTTTTTGCAAAATAAATTACTAGGGAAGATTTATAATTGTATATAGTTTTTCTTTAAGTGAACAGAATTACGGAAAATAGTATGTTCTGCCACTAATTAGTAAGGGTCTGTGCTGTGTACTGCCTGTCTTGGAACTTCACTGTTATTTAAGTGGGAATCCTTATTCATCTCAGACAAAGCAGAGAGAGGTTTCTCATTTTCATCTTTTTCTTGCTCTGAGCTACTTAGTGATTGGAACTACCAGACCTTTGTCTGGTGTATGTATATACAGACCTTTTTGTGTACGAGTGCGTGTGTGTGTTTGTATAAGCACATACATACATATTTCCTACCTGTATCTTTTTTATTAATCTGTAAACATCAAAATTTTGGATGTATGACAGGCGTAATATATGAAAAGCTAAAAAGTATTGATCACACGGTCAGTACCATCAGAGTCTATACTTGATCAACATGTTGCTAGTATCTTTTATCATCCATGTATTACAGTATTACATGACTTTGAAATTTGTAAGCTATAATTGTCATGTTCCTGAAAAATCTTATTGAACAAATGTGCAGGGCCTGGCCTGATGCTAAAAGAAAAAAAAAAGTAAAATCACAATTTAAAAAAAAATAATTTTGCAATCATGTAGCAGATGTAAATGGTAGGTGTGTTGTTAGTTTAACTATTTCAACTCCATCCTAGGTGATAAGACCAAGATCAGGTATTTCTGTAGGTTGTCTCTGAAGAAACAGTTTATGTTGCCAGTTGTTGAATTAGCCTGACAGAGGATAGATTAAATGCATTCCTCCAAAGAGGTGGAATGCAAAAATCAGACACATAGTGATAGCATGGCCATCGCATTTATCACTGGTAAATGACAAGGGAAAATTGAATGCTACATTACATTGTAGGAACRATTTTTCTAACATATTTCTGAGCATAGAAAATTTGCTTTTTTTTATGAGTGTGATATTAATACAGAAATAGGGAGAGATGCCTGATTAGCAACTGTTTCAAATCAGAAGTCCTCTGTTTCCTCTGTTTCACCCCAAATGATATGCTGTGAACAGCAACAAGACCTGTTTATCTTCACTTGTCTGGCAGTTTAACGTGGAGGGCTATTACGTGCTGGGGGCTACGTGCAGGCCCCGTACYACATTCGGTTCATTACATCTGAGTTATAGTTGCAAGTTATTGCAGAGTTAGTGATCCAAAAGTCAGTTCAGAATAGGAGGCTGAGGATATCTAACTTGGTATACATAGGCCAGGAACATCTGTCCGATGGTAGTGGTTTTCTTTTGTAACCATCTCGGATCGAAACCAAAGACCTAGAGGTAAAGCTTTTCTTTTGACCAATTCATGTCTTCTGTGACATCTGTTCCTTTCCTGAGCGGGAAGTTAGCATGTATCAGCAAACAGTGGAGCTTGTCTTTGCTCTTAGTTGTCAGAGTTTTACGTATAATCTAGCAGCATAATTACCATTTCTTTGTACCAGCTGGTCTCATATCAGGCTTTTCAGTCTGAAAATATGCAGATTTCCCCAAAGTAAGGCAATAAACTATAAAAATGTGTAGCTGGTTCAAGATTGTATATTTACTTGATTGATCTACAGTAATGGTGCAACAGTTATCAATGGAAAATGATTAGTTGGGAAAGTTGATTGTTGCTTAAYTGTGATTTTCATATCAGAATTCAGTGATCTGAAATGATTTCAGATTCATGATTTTCATGCTATACAGCAGCACAGACATTTTTTCACTGTAGCTGTCATTTCCTTAGACACTTAAAATTAAGGAAATCCAAAGGATTTCTTAATACTGTAAATTTAAATATGTTCTATGGCCCATCATTAGTTTTGAAAAAGAGTGGTAMTAGCTCTTTTCCCTTGCATAATTATGTCCTACCTGGTAGCTATATATCTGGTGTCAGCACTTGAGAAGCACCTGAATGCTCTGAGAGGCGCAGAGTGCCCTCTCCTGGATTAGGAAATAATCTTGTTAACCAAGCAGTGCAGAAGCCAGGATCTTTGGCAAGTATTTTGCACGTGATTACTTTTCCCCCTTGCACTACTGATACATAAAGCTGTAAATTTTCCACGTTTCACATCCTAGATGTGAGCCAAAACCATCTGTCTTAGCTATGAATTGAATGAACTTGAAACAAAATGTTTTTGTAGGATATCTCTTATTTTTTATAAACTATTTCATCTTCTCTTGATATAATTACTGTAATGAACTATCCTCCCTGCCAGTCTAGTCAGTACCCAGCTCATTCAAAACACATTATTTAAATATTACTTAGGTGAGTTACAAGTATATAGAGTTAGAGATGGGATTGAGCACATTTTCTCCATTCTCTGGATTCTTCTGTCCTCGCTTTTGGTTTGCATTGTTTCAGATAATTACAGAGTTTATGTCTGGCTCTTTGCTTTTCAATAGTTCAGGTTTGCTTTGAGTCCTTTTCAGCTTGTAACATTTATGGGTGTAATCAGTTATAGATATGCAAGATGAGCAAGCACTGGATTAATCTAGCACAGGAGACCTGATTTCATGTATTTCCTGTGTTCCTCCAAAAGTTTTCATGCTTCGTTCTTATGCCCACTGTCTGTATTTCTCTTCTATAAATAGAGCTAATACCTCCTTGCCTCGCAACACAAGCAGTATTAAGTGAAAACTTTGCTGACAATTGTGAGATATTCAAATACCATGATTAGGAGGAGCCGTAAAAGCCCACAAATAGAACTTTCAGTCCATATCAATTCGTGGAAGACAGGAAAATGGAAGAATAAAGCCCTTGTTTTTCATGTAGACTGTAAATGCATGTTGCAGTGCTTTGTGTGATTTAGCTGCTGTTCTTCATGTGATTTAGTTTGACCGAATCTGCAAGAAGAGGTAGCATCACCGTTGATAATAACAGTCTGGTTTCTGTAGATCGTAAGCGATAGCTCTCTGTGCAGCACCAGGGCTCAGCTACCTCCCACTAATTTTCTATTAGCTTTACTGGGAATCCATGGTATACAAAGAATGTGGGACTGAATCCTTATGGACATTTGTATAAAAATCAGAAACCAGAGAGAGAAATCAAGCCAACATTAGCACTGATAAAAATCATAAATACCGAGTATATTCTTATGAACCTACAAATAAACTTCAACTCCAATTCCAAATACCCTCTAGTAAATAAATATGACTGAGCAATCCTATGGATTAAATAACATCTGTACAATATACTTGCAAATGCTAATCTTAACACTTCATTTAGATATGCCTTGTTTGTGAAGTCTTCAAGTTAAGTTAAATCCCAGTCAAGTAAAGCTGCATATAATGATAGTTTTGTGAGATTAAATTATTTTCCATGGGGTAATGGAATCATTTGCAAAAGAAACTGGATCTTTTGTGGACAGGCTRTTTGGTGAAAGCATGAATGTGATGAGCCAGGAAGATGGTGCAGCTGACAACAGGAAAAGATAGCAACAAGGACACCAACCATGYCACAAAGGACATAAACTGCCCTGCAGACTCTGCATGGTCTCCCACCTGTCTTCCCTTCTCTGCCTCTAAATTTTTGAAACCTTTTCCYCCATAGTTTCTCTTGCATTGCACTGCATCCTTTTCTTCAGTCTTCTTTCACCAGCTCTTCAAGCAGTAGCCTCAGGACCACATACCAAATTGTTTCTTCCCTCCATATTACACTCACAGACTACTGAGTAGCCATTTGTTTTGTTCTGTCAGAATAAGGCTTTTATTTATTTATTTATTTATTCTTCTTTCTTTCTTTCTTTCTTTTCCTCCCTCTCTCTTTCTCTCTTTTTTTCCCCCCTGTTTTCTTACATGGTGAGGGTCCCTCRCCTGCATTCAGATCCATTGTGTAATCCACCTGGAAACACTTTTCAGTCCTRCACCTCATCACTGCACTGCAGAGCAAGGAGCACTGTCTCTGAGGCACTGCCCTGCACATGCTCCTGATACGTCTGGAGAAGGGAAACTAGTGGAATCAGTACTTCTGTGTTCTTAGCAAAACATTATTTCAGAATCCTGTTCTGTTACTTGGAGACTTCCAGTGAGATTTTCGTATTTCAAGATTCATTTCAAATCCATTCTTTCTCCTGGAGACAGTTCTTTACCTCGCAGTTACCCACAGGAGTTTAAGACACTATCTCAAACAAAGCGTCATCATCAGGTCTGGACTGAGGATGCTGTGGCAATGGTATTAGGTTTTCCCAAAAGTTCTTGGTCTCCTTACTGAAGCAGATATTGATGCAAGTTTTGTGTTGTGAGCTGCAGAAGTAGCAAAGACCCTGGAGCTCTGTATTTACCTAAAAGGGCAAGGGGTGAGGGGCGGTTTCCCTCTAAATATGGTCGGTAACTTTTCTCTGACAAACTCATTTTGAGTAATTACATTTCAAAGAAGCTCTTGCAAACAAGTTGAAGTTTTTTCCTAGTAAAAAGTTAAGCAGAGGCTTGTATTAATCATAATCCTCTAACTAACAAGAAAGCAGAGTATACTAAAGCAAGGAGACTGCTTCAAATACTGGCATTAGTGACTTCAGTTTGAGAGTTGAGGGATCATTATTAATAGGTGAATCTATTTCTTGCTGTATATTCCTGCAAGTCACAGGGCTAAAGCAGGAGTGAAAGGGGACACAGACACAGTATGAAGAGCAGGCATTCATATCTCACATTAAAAACATTTCTAGGTAGAAGACAAATGTGATTTAGTTTTCTGAAAAAGGAAAGTAATTTTAAGTTGAATAGTTAATTGAGGGTGAAAGGTATAATAATCAAAGACACAGCAAAACCGGTTAATATCTATTTGATCRTGCCTTTGAATTAGCCATATAACCTTATTTGTAAGCACATAATATGAGAGAGAAAGAAAGAAATCTTTGTGATTTTATATTTTCTTATTTGTAAAGGAGAACTCTAAAGTCCAGCAAAGTTAGTATGAGAATGAACAGGACTTGTTTGTGGTAAATCTTTATGACTATTGTGTTCAAGTCATCACTGAAAGATTATTTGAATTACAGTATGTTACATGGCTAATAAATCGTCGCTACTTGTTACACATAATCTTGCAGCTGGGGCTAGAGATAAATAGTAGAGGAAGAACGTTCTGTTTTTATGACTGTCTTAGATGCATAAGAAAACTTATATTAGTTTTGTATGCAGGAGAAATTACAGACAAAAATAATGCTCTAGATAAGTCATGTGAAAGAGAATCTGTATTTTAATGTAAAAGTACAAGCTGRTTTTGGTTTTAGAAGTAAAGTAAGAATATAGTTGCTAAAATTGCCAAGATGTGTGAGTTAAAAATGATGTGGAAAACACATGTCTGAAATAATCTCTCAGTCCTAAACATAACGAAAGAGTTGTAATTTTAAATCAGAAGAACTGGAGCAATTTTTTACTATAATCAAAACATAGCAGAGTATTATTCAGCAATCCATTTTCCTCAGATTCTTCACTCCTGTTTTGTTATCTCTGAGAAATATATTATTTAATGTGTAATGGAGACRTCCAACTACCTAACTTAAAGTTTTTCATGTATTACTAGTTCCTTTACTAAATATAACCATCTTGATTGTTTAATTGACCTAGAGAACACCACACTCTATAGCTTTGGCACTATAAAATAAGCAATATTAGCTAACTGATTATAATGAAAACAAAGGGAAGAAGGAAGCCTGCCTGCCCACCCACCCTATCTTGGGCTTTTTGGTGCAACAGAGTTTATATTCCCCCTGTGTTTTTCCACTTTCTTATATGAAATGAACAGCTGTAATTGAAAAGCAAGAAGCTCCATGGTTTATAGAAATAGGTGTTGTTAAGAGCCTTAGCCATCTAATTTTCTTCCTATTGCAGGGCAGGCTTCCTATTGTCTGTCCTTTAGAGCTAATTTCTTTTCTGATCAAAAGGCCCACATCATTGAAAAGGTAGTAATGACTATTCATTTGGTTGAAACCTCCATTTTGAAGCCTGCAAAGCTTTATTTAGAAACTGCTATTTCTTTCTAAAAGGAAAACCTCATTTGTGTCCTCTATAATGTCAATTAAAGTAGAATATATTTTAATTATTTATCCTGGAGAGAAACCTTTCAGGATCTCAATTTGCTCTGCCAATGATACAGGCTATAGTTTGAAACAATATATGCCCTCAAAATTGTATGTCCAAGAGTAGGAATAAGGTATGTTTTGATTTTAATTTGCCGCTAATTAATAGTTTATTTGCAGCTAATTGGAAGGTTAAAGTTCTACAATTAATGTCCGATTTCTGCGGTAACTCATAAAGGAGCTAGCTATTGTTACGAGCAAATAAGGTGCTTTACAGCATCTGTATCGAAAATGCTGCAGGAGAGATCACGAAGTTTTAAATGGGTGAAGCAGACACGGTCTCGGGGGGGGGGGGTTAGTTTGCTTTTAAGGATGAGCGCGGCGACGGTCACTGGTAGCTGCAGCCCGGGCAGGCGGCGGCTCCGCGGGGGGACGCGGGCCCACGGCGCCCCTGCCCCGYCGGGGGCGCAGGGGGGGACCGAGGGGCCCCAGCAGAGCACGCTGGGGGCAGATCCGCGGCCGCCCGCGTGCCCAGCTCCACGCGTGGGCGCGCAGGCGGCCGCGCGGCTCGTTCCGCCCGCGAGTGCTCGCGGATGACGGCGCGGCGGGGTCGCGGGCGGAGCGCCGCGGGCAGCGCGCTGGCGCCCGGGGGGACCCGGGCCGGCAAGGACGCCCGCGGCGGGAGCGGCGAGCCCGGCAGGGCGTAGCTGCCGGCGCGGGCACAGGCGGGGGAGCTGTAGTAAGCTCCTGCTGCTGTTTCCTCTCCTCGGGGCAGATTCCCGGCCGGACTCGGCACGAACTGCCCTGCGGCAGCCGCCCGTGCTGCAGTGGGCAGTAGTGTTCCCTTAGCATCAATTTTCGTGCTGTTTTTTCCCCTCGGTGTTTTCTCGTGAAAACCCGTGACCTAAGTTTCCCCGGGGCTCCRCGGCGAGCCCTGGTGAGCTGTCCTGTGCTGGTGGTCCCCTCGGCAACTCTGTTAATTAGTAACTTGGAGATGGAGGGGGTCCTTATTAGCAATTCCCCCTCCCCTCCTGCTGAAGCCAACCCCATGAGGCGATTACCAGGAGGAGCTGTTTGTCAAAGGCTAATAAACAAATTCCTGGCGAACACCTGAATGAGCGAGGGCCGGGAACAACCCAATTAAGAAACGGAGCTACTGGTTGTTTTTTTGTGGCAGTGGAAACAATCCGGTCTAGAAAAGGGTCTATTCAGTGGCGCTCCGAGAGGTCTGTTTGCAGCCCGCTATTGTCGTCAGAAGCCAAATAAAAGTTCAGCTGGGGGGAAAAAAGTGATTAAAAACAACATTCGCCGCTGTCCCCTGAAAGCATTGGGAGGCTCGGTTCAAAGGAATCGATCCGTACCCAAAGACTGCTGCCCAGTTTTTACCCATACACACACCACATTTTTTTTTTTTTTTTGTCCTTAATTGTTGCTATTTTTTAATGATGTCATCAAAAGTATCCCTTGGTTTCAAGTATATCTGAGCAGCGAATAACTGTAGTCGCTAGTGCAGCGCCGATACCCGTGCGGCGAAGTGACGGCGAAGCCCTAGGGAGAAGGAGCGGAGGCTCTTCCGTCGGCYCCGGTCGCTGGTTCCCGCTCTCGGCGGGCGGCGGGGTGCAGCCGCGCCCGCGGGGCGGCGAGGCGCGCAGCCGCGGGCAGCCGCGGGCAGCCGCGAGCCGGGCATGGGACGTGACACTGCTGGAAGGGGCAGGGGAATGTCCCGCGTGCGGGAACGGCCTGGGGCTGCAGAGCCCCAGGAGATCCACTTAGCAGCGGTGTTACCGCGCTCGAAACTTCCAGGGGAGGATGCGGATTTGAGTTTAGACGGGAACCAAGCAGAACAGCACATGAACTTTTGTCTTAAGCATCGCCGAAAGCCCTTTTTTATTTTATTATTATTATTATTATTTTGCGGGAGACGAGCTTTGGTTTCCTAGCGGGGGTCTGGGTGATGGAGCTCTCAGCCACCTACCTTGCGCGGGGAAGTTTCGAGGACAAGTCCTCGGCGATCTCGCTTGGGGGTTAGGCTGGGGGCTGGGGGCTTGTTTTAATAATAGGATTAAATGGGGCCGGTTTGGTGCATAGGGTTATTCTAGGAAAGCCAGCGATCCTTTCTGACGCGGTTCCAAGATTCCCCAAACCTCTGCTGGAGGTGCAATTAACAGATATTAATGGCTATTGCATATTAAGCGCTGACCGCGAAAGAAGCGCACGGTCCCTTTCAAACGTGCCGTTTCGGCCGGGGGGTTTCTCTCGCCTTCAGGTCGGATTGTGCTGTAAAGTCCCGATTTCGCCTCACGCTCCTTTGTCACCAGAAAGAAAAAAGAAAAAAAAAAGAAAAAAAAAGAAAAAAGAAAGAAAGAAACAAGAAAATAACCAAACAGAGGGCTTCCCTGGCTTTGACGAGTGTGTTTAGACGGGGACGAGAGGCGGCCGGCCCCGCCGGGCACAGGGGCTCCGCAGCCCCGGGCGGCTCTCCCGGGAGCGGGAAGCGGCTTTACGAAACGGGCTCCAGGCGCCAGGGCTTGCTCCTGCGCCCCGCTTATTGCGCTCGCTGGGTGCTCTCCTGCCTTCCTCGCTCCCCTACCCCAGGGCACCTCCGCAGGCTCCGTGCCCCGGGACGGGCAGGACCGAGGCGCCCGCGGAGTCCTGAACCCGCTTGTGGCCGCAGGCCGTTTGCGCGGTGCGTGCGGGGGGSCGAGACCTCTTGGCGGGCCGTGCAGCTGCCTTGCGGCAGCCGCGGGCGGCGCCGCGCTTCCTCCCCGGCCCGCCCGGCCCGTCCGCCGGGTGCAGTTCCCAGACCGGGGCAGAGAGAAGGAGCCGCTTCTCCCCGCCGTCCCGCCTGCGTTTTGAGAGAGCGGCTCCGCGGCCGAGCGCGCACCTGCGGAGCTGCCCTCCGCGCCTCCCTGCCCTCGCCCCTTCCCGGGAGGCTCCGGGCCGCGCTGCGCGGCTGCGGAGGAGCCGCCGCCGCGCTGCTGGCCGAGACCTGCAAGCGGCGGCAGCGCCGTGCGAGGCCGGTGCCCCGGGAGCTCCCGTGGCGGCCCGGGCGCGGCGCCGGGAGGGGGTCGAGCGTCCCGCTAGCAGGGGCGCTGCCGGGCGGCAGCGGAGCGGGCCCGTGGCTCTCTCCTCGGGCGCTCAAACCGGCGGCGCCTGAGAAATCCTCCCGGGCGCTTTGTGTGTGCGCCCATCGCTGATACCGCGGCAGAGCGGTGTCGGAGAGCGGGGGGGCTCGGGCAGCGTGTTCATGCTCGCCCCATCTTCTGGAAATAAGAATCAGCCACATTTTGTAAGTGCTCCTAAGAGCGTGTGCGATATCGGCATCTTAGCGCAGTGACCTTGGAAGTCTGTGGAGATACGTGAGCCTATACTTACTTTTTATTCAGCCARGTTTATATTTACCTATAACAATATTAGTCATATTTCAAGAAAAATAGACTGGTTTGGAAATTCCTATCTTAAGAGGTTAAATGGAGTGTGCTCCTTGAAAAAAAATGTTTTGATTTAATTKGAGACGCAAACAGCGCAAAGACAAATTGAGAGACAAAATAAAGGAGCCTGCAACTTAACGTTGTAACATTTATTTACACCTTTTAGATACCGAAAGGAAACGCTCATCACAGAGCTTTCAGCACGTTCTCTAACTCCATCTACCATCTCATTTTTTAGTTGCATGCGACCAAGTGTATTTAGTCTCCCCCAAAAAACGTTCATATTAAGTCGTTTCAAAGAACAGTCGAAACCGGTATCAGAGAATCCGTCTTCCATCCCAGCCTGGCACATCTTAGACCTCGATTGGAGCGGTCAAAATATTTGGAGGGGACCGAGCTGAAATACAGCTGCTTGAAGCCCTTCCAATATGTGGCAAAAGTTATAAGGGAACTGCTAGCGAAGTGTGTGCTTTCTAGCATCATAGTAGTTGGAAACAAAACCTTCCGCTGTCACCCTGTTCTTTCGGGCTGCGATGTTTTGGCTTCACCCGTGAACACACCAGGATCAAAACAAAACCAAAGTGCTGGCTGCACTGTAGGTCCTCGCAAGTGGGATTTATTTTGCCTTCGATTTTGTTCAACAGATGAGTTTGTCAAGTTAGGAYAACAAAATCCGTACAAAGTGAGTGACATCCTAAACTGGTAACTCAATATAGTGCTCAGATCTCCTCAGATAAAAATACCACTGCGGCACGGCAGTGTTTTCTGAATACCAGCGCTGCCGCTGTGTGCCGGCACACGCTGTGTCCTTTTTCGCTTCCCCGGCCGAGGACGCGCTGAGGCGGGCGCGGCGCCGCAGCCCGCTCCGCTCCGCCGGGTGCAGCCCCGAGCCTCCTCTCCGCCCTCGCGAATTAGCATCGTTATTGCAATCTTCTCTGTACGGCAAAACCAAAGGGCTGCCGGGCCGGGGGAGGCAGGCTCCTGGCCGGCCCCCAGTGCGGGCGGTAGTGGCGGGCACTTCCCCGCCGCGCCGGGGCGGCCGCGGCCCGCCGCGCTCCCCACCTGCTCCGGCCGCGGGCTCCCCGGCGGCTTCGAGCGGCTCAGCTCGCCTCCCCCGCCCCGGCGCGCCCGGCTTCCCACGGCGGAGCTGCAGCGGGGCTCGGAGCGAGCAAGAGGAGGAGGAGGAGGAGTAAGGAAGGGGGGAGCRCAGGGCAGCGCGCCCCTGTCCTTGCCCCGGTCCTGCGGAGGCAGGAGAAAGTGAGACGAGGCGGCCGGGCGGCTCCGTCTCCTCGGTGCCTTTAAGGAGCTGCCAGCCCCGTCCTTGCAGGTGCGTGTGCCGTGCCTCTGGGGAAGGAAGGAAGGAAAAAGGAGGGAAGGGGAGGAGAGGGAAGGAAAGGGAAGCCCGTGATTGACAGCTCCAGCGAGCTTCACTCCAGCCGCAGTCCCCCCCCTCCCCCCCGCCTTTCCCCGCCGCCAAAGTTTTCTTTCACACGGACGGGACTTCGCTGTTGCCATGAAAACGTGGGGTTTTTTTGCATGTGCCTCCTCCCCCCCMCCACCACCACCATGGGGCAGCCGAGTGGAAAAACGCAAGTGGCAAAGTGTTGGCCGCGCGTGGGGCTGACTGGGCGGCGCGGAGCCACCCTCGGCGCCGCCGCCTGCCCCGCGCTGGGGGGACCAGGCAGCCGCGCGCCCCCGAGCCCGGGTGGCCCCGCCGGCCTTGGCGCGGGGACCGGAGCAGCCTGGCGGCCCGGTCGCTGGTCCGGGGCGCGCACCACCGGCTCCCGCCCCGGAGAGGGCTCACAAGGGGAAGAGCTGAGCCCCCTCCCCCGCTGCGGGCGGCCGTGCAGCGCGGGCTCCCCCCTCCCCTGGCAGCCCCTCCTGGCTTGGCACCGGACGCGGCATCCCGCCCGGGAGCCCCAAACCCCTTTGTGCCCGGCAAGCGCCCGGCCCCGCTCGCAGCGCCCAGCT
>NW_028186756.1:8114785-8136437 GCF_003343005.1 Rhea americana
GCTTCCTCTCCCCGACGCGGTGCCACCCTGGCGCACCTCTTGCCGGCTCCGGCCATGTACAGCATGCTGGAGACTGAGATCAAGACGCCGCAACCCACGCCGGGCAGCGCCGGGGGGAATCCCGCTCCGGGGGGCAACGGCAAAGCCGGCGGCGGCGGCGCCAGCAACGGAGCGGGGGCCGGCTCGGACCAGGACCGGGTGAAGCGCCCCATGAACGCCTTCATGGTGTGGTCGCGGGGCCAGCGGCGGAAGATGGCCCAGGAGAACCCTAAAATGCACAACTCGGAGATCAGCAAGCGCCTCGGGGCGGACTGGAAGCTGCTGAGCGACGCCGAGAAGCGGCCCTTCATCGATGAGGCCAAGCGTCTGCGGGCCGTGCACATGAAGGAGTATCCGGATTACAAATACCGGCCCCGTAGGAAGACCAAGACTTTACTGAAGAAGGACAAATATTCTCTGCCTGGCAACCTGCTGGCTCCCGGGGCGGGCAACGCGGTGAGCAGCCCTGTCGGGGTGGGACAGAGGATTGACACTTATGCCCACATGAACGGCTGGACCAACGGGGCTTACTCCCTCATGCAAGACCAGCTGGGCTACAGCCAGCACCCGGGCATGAACAGCCCCCAGCTGCAGCAGATGCACCGCTACGACATGAGCGGCCTGCAGTACAGCCCCATGATGTCCACGGCCCAGACCTACATGAGCGCCGCTTCCACCTACAGCATGTCCCCGGCCGCCTACGGCCAGCAGCCCTCCTCGGCCATGAGCCTGGGCTCCGTGGGCTCCGTRGTGAAGT
Source organism: Rhea americana (assembly GCF_003343005.1). Lineage (NCBI taxonomy): Eukaryota > Metazoa > Chordata > Aves > Rheiformes > Rheidae > Rhea > Rhea americana. The sequence continues at coordinate 8,115,582 of NW_028186756.1, forward strand.
CGGAGCCCAGCTCGCCGCCTCCGGCCATCACTTCCCACTCGCAGAGGGCCTGCCTGGGCGACCTGCGGGATATGATCAGCATGTATCTCCCCCCGGGGGGCGATGCCACAGACCCTTCCGCCCTGCAGGGCAGCAGGTTACACAGTGTCCACCAGCACTACCAGAGTGCCGGGACTGGCGTCAATGGTACCGTACCACTAACTCACATATAATAGTGGGCTGCTCCGGGCGGCTCCCCGTCTTAATCCTTCACCCCACCACCGCTCCTTGACTCTTTCGGGACGTACGGCAGTGTTGCTCGGCTTAGCAGACTCGATACTAACTTTGAAGAAATTTTAAAAGGAAATCCGTTAGATGTGTCCTTTTTGTACGAAAAGAGAAAAAATATTTGAGCAAGCTGTTATTTTAACAGAGCACAACTCCTGCCTCCTAAAAGCCCCTGTGAAGTTTTTTAAACCACGGCAACTTCTTTCTTGGTTTCCACTAGGTTGGGCACTATGTTTTATTCGCTTAAAAGTTTTTTAAGAAGGTCTTGAATCTTCCAGCTTGATTCTTAGCGTTGCAATGAAAGACGGCGGGCTTTTGTTTTTAAACTCAGTTGTTCAGGTGTTTACATTTCCATTGTGGTTTCTTTAAAAATGTTGTGTTCTTCCCATCCTATTAAGTTTCGCTTGGTTTCTATCAAAAAATCTGTAGTTTTCACGACTTTTTAACTTCAGGGGTTTATTCCTTAAAAGGGGAGGGGAGGGAGAGAGCTGTGCGGGTCGCAAACGCATTTCTTTTATTTATAGTAAGTTGTGTGTCTGGGTTTTTCTTAAGCTGTAAACTTATGTAAATCGGTTTGTGAGTTTTACTGTGAACCATGTTTTGACATATCAGATGAAGAAACGTTTTAGTTTGTTTACCGGATTTCTTCCAAAAAAAAAAAAAAAAAGTGAAGTTAATCGAAACACTCCTCTTCCTTCCCCTTCCGTCTTCCTAGTCCTCGTTTTCTTCCTTATTCTAAACGAAGAGAGATCAATAAATTTTATATGAGGCATTTGGGGCGTCTGCGGGCGGTTTGTGGAGCGGAGCGCGGRGCCGCGCAGCGCGGTTCGCCCGGCCCGGCGGCGCCGCCGCCGCCCCGCTCTGCGCCGGGCCGAGGAGCCGCAGCCCGCCCGTGGCTTTTCGGCAGGGTTTCTGCCGCAATCACCTCGTGGTGGTTTGTTTCCAGAGGCGGTGGGAGAAACGAGGGCGCCGTCGAGGTGCCTCTTTCCTGGTGAAGAGAAGAGGGAGCCGGGCCGGGAAGCGCGGCGGCTTCCGAGGGGCCGCGCAGCGCCGGCGCCGCGGTCCGCCGGCCGCGGCCACTTGTTGCCTCCTCTGGCCGGCGGCGAGGGAAGCGGGTTAAACGTGTGCGCCCCGAARTTGTGCCCTGGAGGATTTGCCTGGAAGCCGAACTCGGCTGAAATATTTACAGAAGTAAAACCGCTGGGGAACTCTTAATTAGACTCTATTAAAAATGAATGGTTACAGGAGTCCCCAGAGGAAATAAATAATTCAATCATTCCGGTGTGTTTGACGAGTGTTTTAGTCGGGACAACTACTGCTCTTTCTCAGGGGGCCGCGTTGTTCTGCGGGGTGGTTGTGGTGCTGCAGGCGCTGCTGCCCCGGCCCCGGCCGCGGCCCCGCGCCGCCACCGCCGCCCGGGGCGGGCCGGGAACCGCTCATCCCGCCTTCGGCTCCGCGGCAGCGCGGCGGCTCCGCGGCCAAAGCTTCCCGGCCTTTCCCCCGCAAGTGCCCCCGGGCTGCCGGCTTTGTGCGCCGGCCCGGCGGGGCTGCGGGCCCGGCTTGGACCGTGCCAGGAGCTGGGCAGCAGCTCCGCGGCCGCAGCGCCTTTGCAAACGGTCAGTACGTTTCCCCGCACAACCCCCCCCCCCACACACACACACACACACCGTCCCTGTGCTTCGTTTGGTTCGGGTAATCTTTTCGCTGTCTTAATAGAGAAGACAAGGGAAGGGGAGGTTTTGGGCTTTTGGTTCGTCTGGGTATTTTTGTTATGTCTGGTTTGGCTAAAGGGGCCCGCTCGGATCCCTCTTTGTGAGCTGCAGGTCGGGGGAGGCATCGCGCCCCTCCGCTGCCCACTTACAGTGGCCGAGATCTGCCATGGGGAGCAGGAGCCGCCTTCCCTGCTCCGGCTGCTCTGCGCCCTCGCCCGCCGGCCAGGCCCGGGCCCCGCGCCGGGGAAGGCACCAGCAGCGCGGGGTGCCCCAGCCCTCAGCGCCCAAGCTCACTTCCCTTTAGGAAGCTTGGCTGGGGCTCAGCCTTGTTCTGCTTCTCTTCYGGCACTTCCAAGAGAAAACTCGATATTAGGAAACACGTGGAGAGCCCTCTTCCCTGCTGCAGTGTGCCTAGCTCCTAGTCACCCCTGGGGCGCAGAGGACTGTCCACACAGAAGAGCCCCCGCAGGAGCCCACACATGCTGCCCTTGAAGTAGGTGAACCCCTGGGGCAATGTGTGTGCTCTCCTGCTCAGGAGCAGCAGGATTTGGGGGGCAATGGCTTTGCAACGGGGGTTGGTGCAAACCCAGTACGTTCCTTCCATAACGTTTCTAGTGAAATGCCTGACAAACGTGCAGCACTGCTTTCCCCCCCTTCTACTGCCACCCGTTATGAGCCCTGTGGAGAGAAGCAGCCCCGTGGCCTGGAGTTCTGGGGGAAGGTGGTGAGGTCAGTTATGCTGGTGCAGGGGGAAATGCAGGGGCAGCGGTAGGTCCCATTTCGTCTCTGCTCTGAGCTGAACTGCTYCCCAGGGCTCTGCTGAACAGGCAGTACCGGAAAAGCTCTTGGAGAGGAAGCACAAGATCTGTTCCCCCCAAAGAGCTCTCSCTCAGCCCTCCCAGCAAGGTGTCCGTAGCAAGTCTCTGACAGAGGTGATGGCTCCCRAGCAGGTGAAGCTCTACCAGCAAGGGATTATATTTGCTGCCTTCAGAGTTGAATTGCACCTGCATCACTGTAAATAGCTGTTCTCTTCATCTAAGTTCTCTGGAGTGGATTTTCTGATATGAAAGTGCAGAAACACCACTCTTCAAAGGTTCTCAGTATTTGAGTTGAAGTTATTCTTGTCAAATGCTGTAAGTTAGGGCCTGAGGAGAGTTTGTAAGCAAATCCCCATAGGCTTGCAGGGAGATTTTTTTCATAGTGTGATTTGTTCTCTCTGAAAGCCCGTCTCAATAGTTTGGATGCTTTTCCCAAGCTATTGATTTTCAGATGCCCAACGTCCTCCATACAGTTTTCAGCTTCCTAGGGCTCAACTTGACCATTAGTTGCTGGCCATGGGCAGTGTYTTGTGGAAATGGTGGTAAACAGGCCCACACACCACTGGATGTGGGAGAGACCCATTGCCAGCAGACACTAATGAGCCCAAACTTGTACAAATATATACACTGCCTCTTCCTCCCCAAACCTGTATTTTTCATCAGGGAGCCGACAGCAAAGACAGAGAAGTGCCTGAAGGACAACTTTAAAAAAGTACCATTACATCCTTTGCTTGGACTCGGGAAATTTGCCTGAGGAACACATGCAGAAACATGCTCCCTTTAGAAATAACGAAGGTATGTTTTATTTGTACTGATCTTCATTTTAAAATTTCAAATTTATTTTGGGCATACACATGCAGCCTGCATATGTTAAATCCAAATGCCTTCTGAGCCATGCCTGCGAGAGACTCCATGCTCATGCTTTTGTGGGAGGGATCAGAATCAAGCCATTGCGTTCTCAGGGAGAGCAGGTGAAGTTACGAACAGCTACGTGTGACATRCTGGCTCTGTGGAGATGCACTGTATCTGCATCTGCACAGCATCCTTCACTCTGGAAATGGTGCTTTGCAGGATAGGGCCATAAGTAAAATGYGTAGTTATTACATGTGCAAAGTCATAAGCAGACGTTAGCACATTGAAAAAACTACAGCCTTATTCTAGAATGTCAGGCAAGTGCATCTGTTACCAGACTGAAGGTTGGCAGTATAGTAGTTAATAATGTTAGCATTTAAGTGTAATGACAATATTTAGGCTGCGTGCTAACACCTTGTTGAATGGAAGAGTGGAAGATCACACTTGGCGCTGTTAGTCTGTTGAAAAACAGCGTATCGGGTTACATTCTGATGGCTCCTTCCCTTGCCAAAGAGCTGCGGTTAATTTGCTTCGACAAAAATTGGTAAGTGAAAATATTTTAAACTGAAGTTTAGAGATGGTCTGGTTGGGAAGTGAATTCTGGTTGTTAGCAGGGCAATTCAGTTGCAGGCATTTCAGAATATTTCTTAAACCACACATTTTTGTATCATCTCTAACATTTTTGCTATAAGGAAAGGTGAATGTTAAATTCAGTAAGAAACATAGATTAAAAGTCTTCATAAATCAATATTTTCTCATCACAAACATAAGGTATACTTTTCAGGAACATTAAAAAGATAGACGCRTGTCTATCTCCTGATGTTATTTAGTAGACATGAATACAACTGAAAAAGTGAAGTTAGGTGATGTTCAGGACTATGTTACTAGTCCTAGCAATGCAAAGAGTGAGAAGTTCAGTGTAACGTCTTTTCTACTTACGTAGAGCTTGATCCTCTATTTAGAGTAATCAACCTCAGTAAATTCAGATGGTGCAATTCRGATTTTTTCTGTGGTAAGACTGGAGCAACAAATCGTAGAGACTTTAAAGACAAATATGTAAAATTTGATTTCTTTTTCTTTCTTTTTTTTTTTTTTTTTAACTTCAAGGAAGGAATGGAGATCTGTTATTACAGGCATGTTTGCATGTGGCAGTTTGTTGACTAATACAGAATAAGTTTTCTGTAATAGTTCCGTGTATAATTTTTCCTGGTGACTTTTTTATGGTGCTCCTGGATGTAGTAATAACTGCAACACAGTGACTTTAATTTCACAACAGACTATCATCAGGGCAACAAAAAATGCTTTTTGCTGTGTATACCAGTCTCAACCAACTTCTTTGTATTAGTAGTCAAGCAAACAGGATTTCAGATTTGTCCCATCCAAAGCTGTCCTCAGAAACCCTTTATTCATTTTATACCTTACTTTTCCAATCTCTCAAGTGAGATCTACACCTACTGATGGTGGCAGGGGAGGTTGCATGGGCTGGAGGGGTGAGGTGTCACAGTAAGTTCATAACAAGACGTGTTCATTCCTCCATGATAAGTGAAGCATGTCTCACTTCAGATGAGGTTTGTTAARTGTTACTTTTATTTGGTAATACATTAGATTGAGATAAACCGGTATGAGCATGATTTGGCCTGGTTAAAACAGTACTTGTGCTAATGTAACTGAAGTCTCTGATTCATGTCCGCAGGAGCAAGCAGTTGTGAGGTTTTAACACGTTATTGCCCCAGACTGTTTGCTCAGTTCCTCTCCTGGAAATGACTACACCTTTGTCTGTGCTGGGCCATCACAGTTCACACGCTGATGGACTGGTGCAAACTCACCTTGACTGACGGGGRGTAATAAGTGTGAAGCATAAATGACTGCATAAGCTGTACTGCTTCCAAAGAAATGCATAGCAAGCTGGAGTCGCAGAGCCCTCATTTGCTACGGGTATCTGCCACGTGCACAGCAGCCTGGAGCTGGAAAGAAGTCGGGCGTGAGTGGGGAAGAGCCTAGGAATAAGGGGGAAATTAAACAATGTTAAAAACTTGGAAGCTTCTGTCATTTATCTCTTCTTGGGTTTCTGATTGAGACTTCTGGCCTCTGTGAGCTTTCCTCTTTGTCTCCGTGAAGAATATTATGCATCTTTTCTATACAGGCCATAGGAAATAGTATAGCAGTGATTGCGCCAAGCTTTCAGGATTTCCCCTTTGTACTAGACTGGGCTTTTTCATTTCGTGCATCATCATTCACAGCTTGCTGTGCTGATTTCAAAAATTCTATACATCTACTTGACACAAAGGGGAGAGACAGAACGTGGTGGTGGACGTGGCTGAGGTGCATGTAACAACTGCCCTTGAATACCATTTGCAAGGGAAGAAATCTTAAAAGTCTATGGGAACTTTGTCCATTCAGAGTTCAGGATAAGGCACTTGGCATTGATTTCATTTTCATTGTACTGCACTATGCTGCCTAGTCAGAAAAGCTTCTCTTCCACAGAGTTAAGAAAAAATACTAAATCAGTAGAGCTAAAACATTTTTTTTCCTCCTTTTTTTGTTTGTTTGTTTGTTTTTTAAGATTCACTGGGCAGATTTCATTTTACAGCCTGTAAACAGAAATGTCAYGGTAGGAATTTCTTTGTAAAAAATTTCTTACAAAAAAGTAAGTTGTACATTCATTGTTGGGCAAAAGTTCCCTTCTTTAAACTTTAATATTTTAAATAGGTGAACATTTGTGGAACAGATGTGAATTTTTTTATGAGCATATCACATACCACAGCCAGGATAGCACTATGAATTAATTGCTGTGCTCCTAAAACATGTAGTAAAAGGAAGTAAATGAGCTGAATATACAACCTGCAAAAGTATATGTAGAGGTAATTCTGTGTAGTATTTTAAACATTCAGCAGGTCTACATGAGTCGCTGCAATGTTACGACAAAGGATTTCATAAACTATTCTCAAGGTAATGATACCAGCTTCTTGAACGTATTTTGCTTCCTTTTCCAAAGACTTCTGTTGTCTGCTTCTTCARTACATTTCCATCTCTATTTGTGTAGAAGAGGAATTATTCTAGGCAAGAGTAAAATGTTTTGATTTGAAAGCCTTGTGTAAGCCAGTACTCATAACTTCGGATGAATCAGGAAAGAAGTAAGAGTTACCTTGTTGGGGGGGGGTTTAGACAGCAGTAAAACAAAGGTTATTTAAGAAGAGAGGCTGTAGTAGCAGTAAGGTTGAAAGATCTGCTAGAGATTCTGGAGTAGGAAACAGCCATTGTTTTGGACCACTACTAATGAACTGCCCATCTGTGTGCTGGAGTTATCTTGTCACCTGGAGACTGATAAGTCTCCTCCTATCATTAATCATCCTATGAGCTTTATGGAGGAGAATGCCAAAATCTGGGAGATCATTTGGCTTTCCTGTTGCAAAGAAAATTCTACAATCATTTTCTCTTATTCAAGAGAGGACTAGAACTTAGGTCAGCCTGCACAGATTTCAGCAGCACTGACCAACCCTAAAAAGAGATTTTGCAGTCCCACGTCTCTTTCCAGTTCTCTGGTTCTGCCTGGCCCTATTTCCTCCTCAACCTTGCCAAGATCGGAAAAAAAAAAAAAAATGGATGCAAGTGTAGCCTCCATATCTAGGGAAGTACTGAGCATGCAGTCCACCTCCTTTTCAGACAAATACATTTTCAGTGAGCTGTCAGAATGTGAATTCATGATGCTGATCTTCTCATACGTACAATCTTAACGCATTTCATTTCTCCTTACATTGAAGTTTCATCATGTGAAAATCCCTCATTCCCCAACAGAATGGCTGATTTCAGGTTGCTTTCACCAAATAATAGTTCCAGCCAATTTATACCAGAAAACTACTGCCTGGAAAGGCACTGGCAAACTTACAGCTTATAATGCATGATCTGATAAGGTAGCATCTTTTTGCAAAGTGGGAGAGGAGTAGCAAATGTCCTTTCTGAGTAGCCCCAAATGTTCAAGCTAGTCTGGACTGAAAGCAAAGCCAAGCAAAGCCAGAGGTTTCTGTATCTTGATGGAAGCCAGCTGAAGAAATATATTCAATACTGAAATAAGACATTTTAACTTTTTCTGAAAGTACTTTGTGGTTACAGCACTAGGTTTTCTACTCTGATTTGCAACAAGGAAGTAGATGAACRTGATCCCTGAATGAAATGCAGTCATAGGTAGCTTCCTTGGTGGTTTTCAAAACTGTGCCAGCTCAGATTGTTACCACCCGAGAGACTTGCCTCAGCTGTTCCTAGTTGGAACTGCTGCCAGCTTGCTTTTCAGATTTCCACCCTGACTTACTCAGAGAAGCACTGGGCAAGAAATAGCAAATGGAACAGATCTTCCTTGGCAGGGACAAAAGAAATTCATTAGAAAGCCAGTGTTTTAACTACAGAGGTAACCAACTCAGGTGGGAGGGAGAGGATTTGGGTTTACCTTGCTCACTACAAGAGACACAAGAACACTTCCAAAGGGGAAGCTCAAGCAGGTGACTGTAATAAATAATATCACAGATTTCATTATGAAAATAATCTTTTGGTACTTTTACTTTAACATGCTTCAGAGTGCAAGCTTTTCAGTGGAACAGGACTTGTTTTCTCCCAGCTTCTAAAGCATCAGGTGCAATTTTGATGATCACGCTCATTTGTATATCTAAGTAAGCTTAATGACCGTTTGTATCTGTCTTAATTCCAGCAGCCCAAAGGGAAGTATGGGAAAGCAAATAGTAACCCACAGCATGGAAGGTAAGTGAAAGCAGTGGCTCTGTGAAACATATTGTTCCAACCTAACTGAGACCTGTTCCCTTTCTTTGAAGCTGTGTGAGGTAATGTTCATGTTCTGCGGCTGTGCCTGTGGGAGGAAGGACTAGAGACAGAGTACCGATTTAAAACTAGGCTTTTATGATTTAATCACAAATATCAATCTCTTGCTGAAGACATGAGAAGTATGAATATAGCAAATAGCACTGTGACAAATAGTACCAAGAGGTTTTTTCTGAGTCCATTTAGCAAAAGCTGGGCACAGAGGTTAGATGTAAAAAAAGGAGAATGATACAACTAATGGAGATGGAAGGAGAAGGCCCAAAGATAATGGAATGAAAGGAGTTTATCACCTTGAAATATGTATGTTTCACTGCAAAGGATTACTTAAAACTGGGAAGAAAACAATGCGATGTTACTGCATATTTAAAATATATCTGCATAGCCTCATGGTTACCTTTTCAGTATGTACAATGTGATCAAAATTGAACTTATTTTTACCTTGAAATATAAATACAACAGAAAACAAATAAACAAACAGTTGTAGCTAAGGAATGAATGAGGACAATAGAGATCTAATACCATTTATCCCTAAAATCTCTATGTGGAGGGGAAGACAGAGGAAGCTTTGGGAAGAAGCTTGCCCAGATCTGCTGAATTTCAATGAGAATTTCTCTAGTTTGTCTCCAATTCTGGTTGGCTGCATTACTATTTATTTCATCACTCAAATTGTGGTAGGTGCTGCTTGCCTTACAGTATGAATAACAAGTTGTTGGGCTCAGTAGAGTTCACTTATGCAGTAGGAAAGAATAATTCTCTGCTCTGCAGGAATTGCTGGGTAAAATTTAATACGTGCCTGTGCCACAGGGGGTTAGGGTAAAGGATCGTAATGGTCCCTTCTGACCTTAAAGTATGTGAGTCTATAACAAGATGCAGGATGGTATTCTGACCTCAGTAAAGTCAACAGATTCCTTCTACTGTGCTTTCTCTGACAAGTTACAGGCTAGAAACTTAAGAAGAGCGTAGCATRGAGCAGCATGATGGCAACAGATGATAGGAGAGAATTGGCAACGAAAAGAAGTCCTTTTGGTTACTTGGATGTGTCGTATAGCATGTACACATGAACACACTTCAGCACAGGAAGTATCAGCAGACTATGCGTTATGGTACTGCAAACACTCATGTAAATTCCCTTATACTTCTACAATAGCTTTTGCTAAAATATAGGACATACAAAAACAATGACTTAAATGACTGTTGGATCAAGGTGTACTGAAAACAAATACATACTCTGCAGTTCTCATGTCATCCCACAAACTGTGCAACTCTATTGCTACTTCTGCATTTGATGGCATTGTTCATATTCATTGCTAGGCTTAAGTGAATAAGGATATTAGGAAGGCTTCACTGGTAAAATTTGACTAGTTGTAAGTTGAAAATAGCAACCTATTTCACCTGAAACATCTATTTGAGCACATTCTCATTCCCTTAGTCCAGGAAAGTGCATCATTTTGAGACTGGAATATTTGTCAGTAGGATCAGCTGTGAAATGTTTAACAATGTTGCTATTTAAGTGGCCTTAAGTACCTCCAACATTTACAGGCTCCTGAGGTAAGAGGGAAAGGGAAGATAACACCTGACTACTGCTAATGATTCTGATGGCTGAATACCAAAGARCTAGTTGGGATTGCATTGTTGAGGTGTCCTTACAGCCAGTAGGCTGGGAAACTATTCTTCTCATGAAAATTTAGATGATGTAGAAACTGGCATGCATACCAGAGATCCTTGGGATGTGTGGATTTATGCATCCTTGCTGGCAGGGAGAGAGGATGACAGATTTCACAATACAGTAGTGATTCTTCATTTACTATGAAGGAGCCTCTCAAAGATCGTGGCTATGATGCTGCCTCCCTTTGCTCAGGCACTTTATAGACACAGAGGAAGAGRTGCATGCTTTCGATTAAAGAAAACTAAATCAGTTAATGGGAAGATGACCAGGATGTTTATGCAGTCCTCCCATGTGTCTGTACCTGGAATATAGCATTTATGTCTGTGTGCCGCATTGTCAGTTAGAGTAGTTTGGGGAGGTTTCAGACACAAGATGAAAAAATGGCTGTGGGGCAGGAGGTCTGGAAGACATTCTCAGGAAAGATTTAAGAGCTGGGTATGCACAGGACTAAGTGATGATAGCTAATGAAGGGGATGAAAAATCTGCATAGCATCTAAGGGATGTACAGTAAGAAAGTAGTTGTGCTGGATGGTGCCAGGAAAACATGGGTTGGATTTAAGCAGGCCCTTATCAAATGCCAGGAACATAAAAATCAGACATATAGGGTTCTCTCCAAGGAAATGTTTTGGATGTTAAGGCAGGACTAGATAAAATGCTTGTGGATTGCAGAGAATAATCTCCTATGGAAGAAGGAGGGATCAGTATTCCATGGCTGTTCTCTGTGCCTAGTTCCTATGAGTCAGCACTGGCAGTTAACACAGGCTGGTCAGTTTGACTTGTGTTTCCAGTAAGTTTCTCTGTATTGTTCTCCTGCCTGAATTCGGGCTTTGTCTGAGCTAGAGCACTCGGTCATTTGTGAAAGAATTGATTTGCTCTGATTGAAACATAAATGATCAAGTGCATCCCTGAATGTCATGGAAACCTGGGACYGCTATACTGGGACAGAATTTGGGGTTAATAATAGTACGTTCTTTGTCGGTTTTCTTTGCTTAAGATTTTAGAGCACTTTACATAGGAAACTGGTGCAACTCGGATATGGTAGCCAAGTGGTAAGTGATTATCAGTAGGGCAGTGGCAGAGCCAGCAGTAGTGTCTGTTCTCAGACTGATGCCCTACCCACTATTTGGAAGACGGATTTCAGAACTGCGGTTATTGTTGCCCTAGGTCCATCATTACAGCATTTCTTTATGTTGATGGTGCCTCCAGAAGAGCTGGAAGCTTCAAGGGGGAACCGCTGCCAGTGTTCTCCTCACCCCTCTGCTAAGGGCTACTGGTCTCCAGGAGAGATGCTTACATCTGCCAGCTCTTCAGTGACTACATATTAGCTTAAACTAATCATACTTTCAGATGATACGCTGGAATACTTACGTGAGGGGGGTAGTAGCCTTGGTGCGTAGTAGGGGCTTTATCACCCTTGTGTAGGAAGTGCATACAGCCATGCAGTTGCCTCCTATTTCTCTCCAGTATGAACTAGCAGTGCTTATTGAGGGACAGCCAAGATAGAACTGTGTGAGAGTGACTGAGACAGGCAGCATGTGAGAGCCTTCTTCAAGGCTTTGTGAGATGGCTTTGAAGACCCAAAGGAGGCAGCATGGGCTAAACTGCATCCCCAGCCTACTGCTGGCAAGGCCCTGTGTGTGTATACAGTTTGCAGGGGATGCGTTCTGCCACAAGCTAGGTGGAACTTCRTAAATGAATGAATATAAACTTACTCTAATTTAAAGACACCCTTTCCCCCCACCCCCCACTAATAACCATACTTATATGCTGGGCTTGATGTCAATAAAAATATAATCTCTTTAAGTGTCTAGCATGCTTTTTGTTAAACACAAAAGGCATTTTCCCTCTCTCTGTATTTTGCAGTAAAGAGTACAAATAAATCCTAAAGACAAGGAAAGACAATGGCAATAAAATTCTATTAGTATTCCATTGCAAAATTTTTAAATTATGGAGATTTTGTAGAAGTTTATTTAGTTTCAAATCAATTTTGTGGTGGGGTAACTTGTAGCTGAGTTTGCTGCCGGTTTGATGCATCTGTTGAATCTACTAGCAGCTGCAAAATTCCAGGAGCCCAGCCTTTTCATGATTCAGTGACCATGTAATTGGCCATGGGATTTATTCAGCCTTTTCATTCTATGTGACCCTTCCGTACTGCATCTTACCAAAATGTCCTGGGTAAATTCTGTGGCTTTATGCTGTGTGTTCTGAATGAGCAGCTAACAGTTTACAATCCACTTCCCTCGCATATAGAACCAGACAAAATATCATAGTAGTGGCTGCCCACATGTTTGCATCATCATTAAAAGCTTAAAATGTACAGCCTGYCTTTAAAACAGAGCGAGCTAGGCCTTTGTAAGCAAAGAGCACTGGATTTGTTTTCCGTGTCTGGTTGGGGAGCTGCCTGGAGTCAACTGCGACATTTCTGCAAGCCAGTTACCAAGCTGACTAGCAAGAATGGACACAAGTACATGCAGAAAGCCAAACAGTCAAGCACATACTCCTTCCTCCCTCTGTGAAGGGTCTTAACGTTATGTGGGTATATCGGGTAGCAATGCTGTTTGAGCCATTTCAAACATAAGTGCTCTTGGGAGCCAGCTCCCTTCTCCTTATCCGCCCTCTGGCTGAGGGAGCTCTGGGTGTGGAAGGAATGTCGGATCCRGTCTCTTCATCTCGTCCTTGCTGTGTTTTGAGTTGCTAACTTGAGTGCTGATGCGATTGGAAAAGATTGTCTGGGAGAGGTCAGCTACCGTGCTGATAGACCCTGACAGGAATGGAGGGGGGAAATGTGTGGAAAATAGTTTTTATATCGTGGTCTAGAGTATTCTAAAATCATGTGGTATAATGGAACATATGCATGTTGTACMTCTTTAAGAAAGCCTTGTGTGAGAGATGGGTCAGAACCAGGAATCTACCCGGAGGTTACCCTGTATGTGAGCACCGTTGCTTCTAGCACTAATGGTCAAGATTTTGATCTGTTACACGCTTTAGTGTGGACTAACTAGTTTTACAGAGGTGTGGCTGAGATCAAAATTTGCTGTAGGTTTCGCTGCCACTTACAAGGCCTTATAGGGTGACAAGATTACAACTGCAGTATCATCCTGCAGAGCTGTGCAAAACCATCAAAACTATCTCTTAAATTCAATAATTAATGTTGATGTAGGTTATTCAGGGAAGAAGAGGAGAGGGGGAGCCTTAAAAAGCTGATACTGTTAGTAAAATAGAAATGGAAACATGTGTTACCCAAGTGAAGTTGCCTTTCCAAGTCTAATTGGGTTTACAGAGCAGTAAAACTTATCCTATGCTGGTTGTTGCTGACTTAATTAGGAAGTTGTGAAATGTGATTATGCCAGCTTAGCTCAGCATTTGCCTGGCTAGAGAAGTGTTATCAGTGTCCCTGTGAGCACTGACTGTGTTGCGTTTCACACAAGCAGAGGGGTGGCAAGGAAGAGCTTTACAAAGTCTTTAGTAGGAGGACAGTTAAACAGGAATAGAAGTATTGTGGCAGCAAACAAGACTGTCAAAGAAAGTATTAGGGTGACATATCACTGCATATTAATTGAGTCGATCATATTGCCAGGCATTGTTTGTGGATCCAAAATCTATAGTGAAAAGAACATTTTTAACCCTTCAGCATCAGCTTGAAACATCTGAGGTGGAATTTTCAAAACTTGTTGGCATCACTGCTGTCTTCCGTGCTTTTCCTCTTTGGCTCACGAGAAAGCTTTCTAGGCTGCCGTGTGGTGGGGAGCACTTCTGGAGTGCGAGGCACTTGAGAAGACTGAAGTATTGCCAAGTAATATTATATAGAGGGGCTTGTTTGAGTCCAGAGGCTTTCTGAGTGCTGCTATCCAGTATTACGCCTCCTGCCCTGTTTTATATGCCCATGGGTTAGATGAAGCATGTCAATGGTACGTCAGCAAAGTGGAGAATTGAGAAAGCCTATATATGGGAGAAGATGAGCTTTGGTTGTAAGGGAGAAAATGAACAGTGCAGGGCTGACAGTACTAGTGATTGCAAAAAGCTGAAGTTAACAGGAACTCTGAGCACACTGGTTTTGACTGACTCTTTTCTAATACTTCTTCAATTCTGCATTAGTTGCTGGTCAGCTTGGTTCAGAGCACAGCTCAGAACAGCATAGTTGCAGAATGAACAGGCGCCAAAAGGAACATAAGTTTTTGATTTTTTTCACTCAAAAGTGAGTTTTTCAAAAATGACTTTTCAACATTTCTGATTCTAAAATGGCAAATAATGTACAGTGCTAGCAAGGGTACAAGGCCCTAGTTATCACTCGGTTAATTCAGGGATGCCAGAATGTGCTATTGGTAGCAGTAAATGAACGAGCCATTGAGGGACTGGAAGCATCTAAGGTGGCATCTCTCATCTACATTCATATCTTAACAGGCTTTGGTTTCTCACATTGCACTACATCCAGGAATGATCTGAAGTTATTGTGCAGACTTCACTGAATTCAACCACAAGTACCCATATATTCCCTAGTGCCCAGGGTTCTAGTAGTTTCACAACATCCCTATAGTGTGATAAGATATCCTTAGAGATTAGATACATGTAGCTTTCACACAGGCTTACAGATGATAAAGCCAAGATAGCTGAGCCTGAATGCATAAAGAGGGTGTGTTCATGCACCGAAGATAGCTAATTCAGTTTAAGACTACCCCTTTAACTAAAGTAGTACAGCTCTTGATAGATAAACTGCACCTTACTCATCTTTTTTAATAGATAAGACAATCTGATTTTCCCCCCAAAATTAATCAGATAATTTCTTCCCTTTCTACTGGTGTTACTTTTTTTTTTTGTACCTCTGAGAGTTGGGCAACTGAGTGAGGAGCCCCTGAATCCATTTATGTGGCTTTGGAAGTTCATCTYTGAAAAACATTTAACTGGAACCGGACGAAACAGAAGTCTGTGGCAGAGTTGAATTAGGAGTCTTCTCTGTTGGCTTCCAGCCTTAGCACCTAGACCATCTGCTACTCTTTATTTCCAGGCATTTTTCCCCCCTCTGGCTTTCTATCTTTCTGGTGGATGCCAAAAATCTTCGCAGTAATCTTCTATTATCTTATCCCCAAAGATAACAGGACCTTCTCTGGTAATTTCCTCTCTCCCTTCTAGAAAAGAGAAACTTGTTTTCCAAGCTCAGTAGGACAGGTCTAAGAGTAATGACATTAAAATACCATGAATTTCTTCAGGTTGATCAGAAGGAACATCTCAGGCAGAGCTTCAAGATTGGGACTTAAATTTGTATTGGCAAATATAATCACTAGCTAGCTTACTACACACCAACCACTGATACACATTATAGCCTTAAATATTACAGAAGGTACTAGGAAGAATACTGTCCAATAAATAAAACCCATTTGGCTTACATAATGCATTCAAGTCAGTTTTTTTATATTTTTTTTTCCTTCTTTTCATCATCTGAGCAATGACACTTCTGTGGAAAGTGAGTTTTAAATATTGTAATGGAAACATGCATATGCATAATGAAGAATATTAAGGTATTATTATGCTGTGACAGTTTAAGTGATGAATAATTGCAATTAATTTCACAAATATTAACTATATAGTATGACTGTGATGCCAAGCAATAAATCAAACTTAAAACCTTCACTAGTACCCAACAAACTCCTCTTCAATACAGCAAGGGGCTCACATGCATCAGGAACACCTCTTCAACTCTGTGGGGACATGCTGAAGGATTCAGCTGCCTTTCCTGCTCCCCTGCCTGAGGTTGCCACTTGCGTGTATCTGAAGGGTAGCAGGGATGTGCTCCTGAACTGCTGCAATTCACAGCTTGGTTTATTAACATAAACCACCATTAGTCCTGCTTTATTGTTCACAGCCCGGAATATTTACATAGCATTTAAGGGAAGTGATCTGTGGAGCTTCCACTGCTGAACCTAATGGGAGTTGTGAATCAGCCCTCAGGGAGGTATGGTGCCTTTTACAATCTTCAAACCAGTAGTGTTCAGTGTAGCTCTTTAGAGATTATAGCTGCACCGAGCATGTGAATATTAGTGCATTGTTTTGAAATCATTCAGGAGAGAAGAGTCTGCTGGAGATCTGGTTTATTCAATAGCTGACTTTGAATTGATCAACACAGCACAGTGCAATTAACTCCAGCTGGTTGCTGCAAAGACAGGAGAAGTTATGACTGTCATCTTGTGTGTCACTGGGCACAGCTTTGATACTGTTAAACTTCATGGCCCATGTACTGCTTTTCAAGGAATAGTGCAGAGACAGTTAATTGTGTAATTCCATTTTTAAAAACTAGGAAACTCAGGCTAGAGAGACCATGAAGGGACAGCACAGATCCAGCTGCTTTTGAAAATCTTCCTGTGCACTTAAGGCCAGAACCTTTTCAAGCTAGTGACAAAGCGTAAAGTACAGTAGCTGCAGGCCATGCAGTCTGCACAGGAGCTGCAGGTGGCTCCTCACTCCAGAGCTCCAGCTGCTTCAGGAGTGGGACACTGTCCCCTCTACCCAGATGACTATTGCAGCACCTTTAGGCAGCCGTCACAGCAGATTTGCCTGGCTTGTGGCTTCCATGTGTGGTGGGCTGGAGGGCTAGTGAAGACTGAGGAGGAGGAGGGTGTTAAAATCCTCTGCCTTGTGTGTCACAGCGCATATTGGACTTGGCCACGATCTGGACATAAATGTTCCAGCTTGGAAGGAATTACGGGATGGATCTGAGTGAGTAGAGGCCAGCCTTATGCTGATGGCTGTTTAGGTGAAGGGAGTGACATGGGAATCTATAGCTGCAGGCAAAGACCAGTTTACCACTCCCAGCCGCCTACCCCACCCACACCGCCCAAGCCAGTGGCCAAACTGCTGCACTCCCTAGTGCAGCATTTCAGAGGGAACTGGGCTAATTTTGGCRGGCCTGGAAATGTTGTGTCACCCAAGCTCAGCAGCTGACTGACTGACGTAGTGAGGTGGGCTTGGCTCCTGGTGGTGGTGTCCTTCTTGGCAGTCCCAAGCTTGCTATCCCCATGTCCTGGCCAGTGCTCCCAGCACAGCAAGTTTTGCCAAGCATATTAGCAGRAATTTTTTCAGTGCACTGAGATCATCCTGGCAAAGAGGCAGCACCATCCCAGGAACTACTAATAAGCAAGCAGATACTTAATGACCTTTCTAGCAATACTGCCTGCCATGCAGAAATGTGCTTCGAGAAGCTCAGGAGAAGTACTGAGAATGAGTTCAGTTGCATGTCGGGTTTATAGGCAACCCTGAGTTGTCCCAAGCCTGTGCTAGGAACCGTGGCCCCAGATGCATGGACCAGAGACCCTCGCGCTCACTGATCTCCCCCGCTGACTAGTTATTTCACACGCTGCCAACACAGACCATGGGCCAAACCTGTGGCCTGGGAGTTAAAAGTGTGATAAACTCATTATTGAGCCATAAAGCAATCTTCCTATGCTCTTCTTACTAGTATTGTTACTTGTAGCAATCAGAAGGCAGGGACACCCTGATCTGTGAAAGCGTGAAAGGTGCTGGCAGGGGAGGAGGCGCGGGCTCCCCCGGCTCCTGGGAGGGGACTGCATTCCTCCGCTCCACCCGGGGTGGAGTGCCGGCGGAAGTAGCATATTTGCTTTCATCTGTCCTGATGATAAGCAGACAATATCCACGTAAAATTGCAACTCCCTCCCCCTTCTCCTTCCCTTCTGCTCTGGAAAAGAAACATTTACAGCTCTTCCTCTCTGCAGGATTAATAGTGACTTGGAATGCAGAAAAGATGCTGACAGTTGGATCACAGCTGATTAACTTTGCCCTGAGTCACATCACAAGACTCTTAAGATGGCCTAGACATTTGCAAATAGCTGCTCAGCAACAGCTGTCCATGCTGGTCCCATTTGCACTCCCTTGTGTCCTAACGTGATAGTGCCTCTTGTGGTATTATATATATATATATATATATATATATATATATATATATATTTTAAATGATTTCATAGTGGCACCATGTAAGCACAACCAAGTCTGCCTAAGAGGATGCAATTGCCAAAATGGGCCAAAGCGTGAAATTCATACAAACATAAACATATGAAAGAGGGAGATTGTTAAAAGTGATGTTGGAGCAGAATTACAAGATTGTCTAGAATTAAAAGCCCATCCCCTGAGCTCTGGTTATAGGACTACAGTTTGCTAGATAGGTGAGCAAAGGACTGAGAAAATCAGGCAGGGCAAGACACTGAGCTGGMAAATGCATTGCATATAATACTAAAAATAGAGAAGACTTTATTTTTAAGTTTACTGAAAACACTAACCTGGGAAACTAGGAAGCGAACTTTTTGTCAGTATAGTTGACCACACTGACATACACACTGATACAGGGCTTTTTCTGAGACAATAGTGACTAGGTCTTTTGGCCTTTTTTAGAGGATTGATCAGTACATCTGTGCTCTGCAGGTGACATTTTTCGAATTATTATTATTTTTATGTATACTTCAGCTTCCTGATCTCTGGCATACCCTAGCACTGCTAACCCCTTTTGTAAAGTGTTTATGGGTTGAAAACACTGTTAAGGTGGTTGGCATTGCTTCAGCAAAGATRCAATCACATACTCTTGATCACAGCCAAGAGCTGCAGGTTTAGCCCGTTGTTGTTAGCAGGTAGTTTGTCCCTATGCAGGTGTACTTCCAGGCAGAGAGCTTAATAACATCAGCGCTTTTAGCTCCCAATTAGATTTCGAAATTAACCCTTCATTAAAGTGATGGGAGGTGATAGAGACACATTTCATTGTAATGAATATAAATTAGGGTTATAACCTGCACCTCCCATTGTAATGAATGTTTGTCTGGAGACAGCTTTCTCCAGGGATTTGAAAGGTAACTTCTTTGAGAGCTTGGATTTTCACAGGATCTGTAATCATAGCAGCAATCTCTTCTTCCTCTTGCTATCATACATATATGCATAAACATAYGCCTTTTTAGAGAGCAAGAGTTCGGACAACTGGATTGCTTGAGCATAGGCATATGGGAAGGACAGAAATACTTTAGAAAAGATTTTGCAGTGCTAACACCATCCTATCTGTCTCAGCTAATATTCATGGGGACTTTCAGCAGAGTTTTAACCTGTCTCAATCAAGGCTCAAGATTTTCCTGTGAGCTAGATGCAAGTATTGCATTGGTATCTTTACAAATGAAGGATACTTTTCTTTTTTTTTTCCCTAGGTGATAGTAAAATATTATTGGAAGAAGTCTGTTTTTTTTTTTTCCTAATACATATGTAAATTAACTCCAAGTACACTGCTGCTACTTAATTTGGAGATCATCGTTGCACATGTTAGCCGGCGTGAGTCCTAGCATGAAGGAATGATATCTTCCTGCCAAACACCCTCAAGTGCTGAGCTGGTATTTTGTTAATTATATATGCTATTTTATTGACTTAACGTTTGTGCCGTGGCAGTACTTGGAGGCCTCAGGCTGCTGTTTCATGATAAGTCTGTGCTGCAACCTAAGGTGCACTGCTGTTTTCTCTCTTGTGCCAGGGCTAATGTTCTTGTATGCACCTGGATCAAGCAGCTGATGCTGCTGGAAACCGATATTTTGTTTTGTTTTCTAGAATAGTTTTCAGCTGGATTTAGCTTTTGTTAGTGCCATTACAAGAGGGCAGAAGTCATGAGCAAGGACTGAGGTGTGAACTGTTTTGCTGTAGCATGGATTTAAGGCAATGAAATCACATCTGTCCAGATCTCTCTGCCTCAAGGTTATGTGCAGTAGTCAGAACTGTGTTTTTAAGGGATTTGACTGAAATATATGAATGTGCTTGTTTGGCCAATTTTTCAAGATAAGCAGCAAAGAGTATGATCTGTTTACCTATTTATTGTCTGTGTGCTGTTCTGTTGCTTTGGGATATGAATACTCTCAGTAGTAAAGGTAAGCATATGCATAATGCTTTGCAGGATCAAAGGCTGAAGTCCTTGCTGCAAACAGGTCRGTCTTGACTGTGAGATCAATTTGACTATGTGAGTTAACGCTATTATTTTTCCCTAGCAGGAGGGTAAAGTAGTAACGTTATTTTTTAGCAGACTTCTCGGCTTTCAAAGACTTTGACATTTTAAATAACTTCCAATGAAATAACTTTTATTCACTATTTTTTCAAGCTTTTTCTTTTGCTGTGATGAAATATGCTTTCTTTTTCCTTCTGTTAATTTTTTTCCCTACTTCTATCAAAAATACTGAGAAACAGAGACTTTTGTTCATTGTTACCAAGCAGCAGGGCTTTAAAATCTCCAGCAAATGTGACATTTGTGTATACATGGCAATTTGGAGACTCAGCTCCTGTAGTTGTTTTCCTGCAAGTTTATGAACTTCCACGCAACTGTGTATATGCTGATTCCTGTATACAGTGGCAGGAAAACATGGTGAGGGGCAACTCTTGACTGTTGCATGAGTTTAAAACCCTGTTCCTTCTTTCCTTTTCCAACGATTGTAGATAATAGCTTGCAAGTGCTAAAGGAGGAAAAAGCCCTGAGAAGATATGTGTCAGAGAGGAGAGGACAGCAAAAATCTGTCTGTTGTATGGTGCTTTCCCTCAATAGCTCTGAAAGCACTTTACAAAAGAAGTGCTGTGAGCACCTAAGCTGGCCAGACCTCGGTGCAGGAGACACTTGGCTACCTTGGTCTTGGACTGCTTTTTTGCCTTAGTAAAAGGCAGAGGACATGTGCTTTTTTTTTTTTTTTTTTTTTTTTTTTTT
>NW_028186756.1:8136982-8160384 GCF_003343005.1 Rhea americana
TTTTTTTTTTTTGCAAACCCTGTCATGAGAAATGTCAGCCTGCAAAGTTTAGATAAGTCACCAAAGCTAGGACTAAGAATAAAGGTAAGTAACTTCAGACTTCACGATATTATTATTAAGGTACTTTAACATAGCATCTGACTGCGGTGAAGGAGAACTTATTTGAAGGCCAGTTAAATGTTGAAATAATTTAAGAGTTCTTTACGAAATAACAGTGTTGTGATAGTATTTTCTAGAGAGAGTGGGGAAGTTGTGAAGTTCCTTTAGCAAAGACAAACAGATCTGTCACTCTCTTTCCAGATTTTTACTCAGTGTAGGAATAATATTTTAGAAGGGAACTTTATCTGAAGCACGTTGTGCATCAAAGGGTGTCTTAAGACAACTGTACTTTGTAGGTTAGTATTAAGGCCTGTTGTAGGGTTAAAAGTAGACAGGTTCTGAAAACAATGTGTTACCGATCATTTTAGAACTATAATCTGTATAGTTCCAGATAAATTTATTATTGGTTGGGGGGGRAAAATAACTCGAAATAAGAGACATCATCTTGCATGTGTTTGGCTCTAGTAATTTATTTTATGAAATGAGAGAATCGTGAGATTGCATTATCAGCTTCATGGATTCCATATTGTGTCATTTATTGATTAGGTGCCATTGCTAATTTGTCATTTTTTTCATAATTTTGTCCTAAAGCATTACCGTTAGCCAAATTTGTCGACTGGAATCATGTGACCAGACATGCTGTCAGTTCAGACATTTAGAAACAGAGTTGATGCACAGAATAAAGGTGTAATAATTGCAGGAATACACATTGCATTTTTCCACAGGGGAGAAAAGAACTACTGAAACATATCTGAGCCATTTTGAAAACCTACTTTTTAAATGGCAATCCTGTATTGCTGATAGAGAAATGATGCAAGTCGCAATGTGATTGCTATCTGTTTCTGGGCCAATATAAGTATCATTTCCAAGTACTTGAACCTTTAAATTTACACTCTGTGTTATATAGGAAATATATACTATATGTGTAGAGGTGAGAAACTGTCTAAAAAGTTGCTGTTTGTATTCCTATTACTTACTTCATAGTGAGGTTTTATATAACATGTCTTTTTATCTTAACTATTTTTTTCTCACTCACATTGTACCTGGTTGAGACCTCTGAGTAATGCTGCAAAAAGCAGAAGTATTTGCTCAGAGTAATAACTCTACAGATGTCCAGAACGGACCTGTATTTCATTCGGCAAAGTACACTTTACCATCAAGCTTTTTTTTTCAAAGATAAATGAGGAAGCATATTTGAATTTTATTTCAGACAAACTTCTCTGTTATCGCTTCAGTGAAATCTGTGCAAAGCTAATTTGTGTTAGAGTAACTCCAGTTGCCTACCTACTCTCCTCCAGGACTTTTTAGCAGACATGGGTGGTATGTAGTCCCCATTAATGCCCCCATGTGCTGTGCATAGGCCTTGGTTGTGCCACGGGGACCAGGCCTAAGCCTACATATTCCTTTGGCCGGCTTGTGCCTGCATCCAGCCCTGTATAATGTTTCCCGTTTGCAAGGGCAAGCTCTTGAATGTCAGCTGCCTGTTGGAAACCTGCACGTGGAACATGACTGTTGCAAGCTGTATTTTATAGTGCTATTCTATTTGTTTCTTTCTTTATTGATTGACTGTATAAGGAGCAGAGAGATCTGGAAAATCTTTTTTGGGAATCCTGCTGCAGCGGTTTAAGAGATCACATCCCACTGCTGCCCCTTCCCACTCTTCTGCCGCATGTTGCTGCTCTGTAGGGCTGATTTTTTTCTCTGTAGTGAAGTTAGACTCACAGTGCCGCAGTGATGCTGTGTTGCTGGGATTAGGTAACACRAAGAGGTCGCATATGGAGCTGTGTTTATATATGTGTACAGTAGCAGTGTGTGTAACATCTAGTCATCAGCCAAGGCCCTACTGGGCTCTGGACAAGTGAGGGCTTTTTAAGAGCATGGCCAGCGAAATGGAAGTGAGGTCTCCTCCTTTGTCCATCCTCTCAGACTTTTGTGGACATTTCTATTGAATGATGTTAAGTCAGGTCTGCACTGCTTGTTTTGCCAATACAGTGAATTTAGCTAGAAATACAAAAAGGCCAGATTTGCACCCAGACATAAAAGTGCTGTCAAAAACCCTAGACAGGCCAGAAGTACGTTGGTGCACTAGTGCTTCATTGAATAGAAAAACATCACTGGCCTATATTTTTGGTCCACTTGATTCCATGAGGTATCTCTGCTGAGACCTGTTCTGACACAGCTGGAGCAGGAGGTGTTGGCGTATGCACCTCTCTCTATGGTGTACACAGAAGGCCAGCAGAGTCAGTACTGTTTCTCTGTTCTCTTTCTCTGTTTATCCTTTCTCTGTCTTGACAATACCAAATCTTAGTTCTGCTCTTATGACAGAAGACTAGATTAAGGAAAATCTGAATTCTAAATGATGGAAAGGTGCYAATTATGGGAGAAAAACTACATTTACTGGATTTTTTTCTGATATGTCTTTTCATGGGRAAGTGGAGAAATCATTCTTGTCCCCAAGTCTTCACGAAGTCCTCTGCAAAAGAGAGAAGAGGAATTCAGTAAATGAGAAGAACAAAGCACRAATAACTTGTTTTCAGGCCTTGTAAATGAAGCAAAAATATTCTGTCTTTCCAACATCACTTTCTCAATACGCATTTCTCCTTGTCTTCTTTGAAAGTAAGTCCATTGTGCAGAGAATTTTTTTTTAAAGAAACTGGCTTTTCGATGCACAATTGCTGGGCAAACTTTTTGCTTTTCTTTGCACAAGTAGTTACATTTGATAATTGTCTCTCTGAAGAGTTTTCTACTGGTACTTATCGTCTTAAATAATATACCACTTTTATTACATAAACTTTCTCAAATCTGTGATGTTCCATGATTTCAGCAAGGTAGAACACTCCTAGTAGCATCTGGGTTTTTTTGTTTGTTTGTTTGTTTGTTTGTTTTTGATTGATTGTTTGTTTTGGGGTTTTCTTTTTGTTTCTTTTCAGGATGAAATCCTGCTAGGAAACATACTACTTAGTATGGAGCCATGAACTCCCTCCAACTTGGTGCCTGGAGGCCAGCTGGAAAGGCATCTTGCTGTCCATATTGCCAACACAGGAGATGTGRGTACTCTGGGTCTGAAGAGCAAGTCTTCTCGCTGAGGTGGGAGACTTGACAAAGAAACATTTACAGGGCAGCATAGAAGGGTTCTCARTTGACTTCTTTGGGTTTCATGCACTTTGTCTTTCTCTGATCTCAGGAAAATTTTGTTTATGTGAGGTTCATYTGGTGATACTCCGGTGATTCCACCAACAGAAGTTATCCAGGAACAGTCACGCTCTCATTTAGTCTGTTCCCTAAAAAGCTTATCACAGAGAATGAATTACCTGTGGGTCTTGCTTTCTTTTCACCCTCAGCTTTGTAATATGCTTTACCAGTRCTACCATTTTTGTCAGGCAGAGCCACGTAGGAAGGGCTACTGAATTTGATGAGGGCTCTAACAGTGCCATACAAGCCAGTAATTACTGRGATGGAAGATTTCTTCCACCAACACCATGGTGACTCAACAGAAGGCTTTTAAAACTTTTTTGCTGCTCTATACCAGAGCAATGCTTATCTTCACCAGTGAACATGCAAATACTGCAATAAGAGACTTAGAAAGCAGGCTCTATCTCCTGCCACTTGCAGAAGATGTGAAGGTGCCTACTCATCCTGCCATAAGTTCTCCCTGATTTCTGTCTGCTCACCTGCCAGGGGTCCTTTTAACTAGAGAGCCTGTGTTTCAAGAACTGACAAATCTTGACAGGAGACTGGCATGATTTYGCAAGTTCTGCCTGTGCTGTAAAAATTTCTTCCACAGAAGCATCAACGTCAAATGGCTGCCACAGCTTCTTCACACTTGATGACACCTGCGGACACTTATGTACACTGACAGCTGAACTAATGGCTTTCTTCTAGCTTCCTCTCTTTTCTTTGTCATTACTGAGCACACTGCAAATGGAAGGCATCAGCATCTTTTTTTGGCAGAGCCAGTTAGAAAGCTGCATTCGGTGCTTGAGAAACTCCCTTGTTGACTTCACTTACAAATAGCTGCTTTGTACAAGACATGCACTTTTTTACAAGACTGATCTTGGGT
Source organism: Rhea americana (assembly GCF_003343005.1). Classification (NCBI taxonomy): domain Eukaryota; kingdom Metazoa; phylum Chordata; class Aves; order Rheiformes; family Rheidae; genus Rhea; species Rhea americana. Next base: position 8,141,142 of record NW_028186756.1, read on the forward strand.
GAATGTTGCTTGTATTACAGAGAATAACACTGGAGACATATCGTCATACAATGTTACTCTGTACAGAATTTCTCACCATTTCTCTTGAGAAGTTTCTTGAACAGCATGTGCAGAATAAGGAGGACAAATTAGGACCTCCTTTGGGTACAGAGAACAAGAGTACACTGTGTAACTGTGGCTGTGCTGATGATATTTAAAGTTGGTTCACAACAAATACCTGACTTCATGGATCTGAACTGTAGCAAAATTGAGAAGTAGTTTTACTCTGGGAATATTGTTGCAGTAAGCTTTCCTTTATGGACAAAGAAGTTGATTTGGGATGGGAAATGAGAAAACAAAAGTTCGCAGTTACTGAGGGTCTTCGTCCAGTGTAATGAGCTCTGCTGCCTCTGTGGGGAGGTGTTGTGATGGAGGGTTAACACACACCCTCACTTGTTGCTCTGTTTTCTCTCTATCGTACCTGAGTATGATCTAGGAGGTTTTTACATTATCTGCTGCTTGCTTCTGTAATCAAAATCCAAAGACTGAGAGCATGCGTTAACCTACAGTGATTTCAAGCTCTCTATGGTAGCAGATATGGACTGTCACCCACAGGAAAATCCTTCTGCACTCTAGCAGAGATGGTCGGCATGCTAATAAAATGCCTTAGGGAGAAACAGCTACTGCTGAGGGCGGTAAGGAAAGCTGCTGACTGTTAGTATCCATGTAAAAACTGTACTCCAGGGAGGATACTGAATCTGAGTTGTGAAAGCAGAAAAATCTGCAGCAAGGACACCCAATAAACTGTGCATAGGCTTGTCTACAGAAGGAAGCTGACAAAATGGATTCTTCTTTTAAAAAACTTGCATGAGTAGATTCACTCTCCCAGGATAGATTCAAACCAGACCAGAGCAGCAGTGTTCTTACTGTTATCCCCCAAAGTTGTGCTGGAGCAGCTGGAGCACGTTTAGTCTCAGTGACAGCAGCAAGCATGCTCCAGAGGTTGGATTCAGGATCGGGCTGTGGACAGACTTCTTCCCGACTGAGCTGTACCAGGGAATCCCCACAGGTGCTTGCTCATGATGCTCTGCCAGAGGTGATGTTTGCCTCCGCTCTGCCCACAACTGCTTGCTTGGTGTACCCAAGCCTATTTCAGCCTGGTAACTGGATTGAAGGCCTTTCTTTTCCTAGTGGTTTGGCCTACCTGGCTCATGGGAACTCTAGTAGGCTATATGTGCCCATAAAACATCCTGCTGGCAGCTGAGGGGATTAGTAGAGAGGGGGTGATGAGCAGCTAGTTGTGAGTGGGCTGGAGCAATAGCCTCTTACAGTAGTACAGCTGGACCTGGGGCAGGATACATCTCCTATCCTTATGTACTCTGCTTTTGTGATGTCTATTTAAGTGGTTTCTGACAGGTTTCAATACCTGCTAATTCATGTTGTTCCTACCCTCTCTGATAGTTCATCAGTTATTTGCATAGCTGCAGCTTCCAAGGATGGGTAAGAAGCTGGCATAATGAATAAATCATTGCCTCTAATAATCAGCAATTTAGAAATTTGCTTCTATGGGAAGTGTTTGGCAGTCTTATTTGTTAGGGGAAAAAGACAAAGTCATAATCTCTRTAATTGAAAATCTGTCGTCTTTCATTCAGAGAGGGAGGACTTTCTCACTTAAATCACCATAATGTAATTCTCATAGTGACCTTTTAATTTGTTTTGGTTTTAATTGCTGTTTAGATGAAACATTGCAGAGCAGGAAAATCAAATTCAAATTTCTTTTCTTTTTACTTCTTAGATTGGTCTCAGTAAAGTATGGATAGAAAAGGCTGAATAAAGGGAACTTTGAAATAAACATGCTGAGATGATGTGGAACTTAATGCAAGGCAGCAAACAGTCAACAGTAATAGATGATTATATAAGGGCTATTAAATCTTAATTTAGTACTTGTATGGCCCCATTGCCAAACGTAATTTCTTYGGTATCTAATTGGACAGTGTTCTGTGACTGTGAGGCAAAAATGATGATCCGAACTCGTACCTGTTCTGATAAATGGAGATATCATTAGCAATATGAAGTAGGTGATCACGACTTCTCTCTTTTTCATAAATTACACTAAATAACCATAATGCTGCAATTTAGCAGTCCAAAGTTCATCCTATTCAGCAGGCCATCCATAGTCAACAGTTTAAAGAAAGGGGACCTGCTGAGAAAATGGTGGTCTAATCAGATGCCATAAAATCTGGCTGATCAGATGAGTCCCATTTTCTTTTTTTTTTTTCTTTTTTTTTTCTTTTTTTTTTTGTAAGGAGATCCTAATGAAGCAGTGCATTGAGGAGATTCACAACTTTTGTTCCTCCGTTTGATTATTCAGGTTGACTGCACCAAGTTCTAAACTAAGCAAGTGGAGTCTAATCCTCTGGGCTGTTTGCATACATGCTGTGTTTTACAGGAGACTTATTAAATCCCACTTTGCCAGCTACAAAATTGTGTGCGTATTTCTTCAGTCCAAATGACGAAAACACAAATCAAATGTAGACATCAAATAGGAATGACCTATTATTGTCTGCTCCCTGCTTGCTGGCTAATTTTCCAAGTATAGCAAAAATGAAAAGTACTCCTTGAATATCTAAAATAATGCAAAGCAGATGGGATACTGTGTGCATGTTTAGCCAGAGGTTAAACTTGCAAACTTTGGGGCTGTTTTTAGTGATAACTAAAACTAGTAGCATCATTTAAAGCAATAAAAGTCTGATGTTATACCCATTTCTGTCCAGTTGTGGTCATGACTGCTTTAATTTTAATGTTGTTACTTAAAATAGACATATTATCCCTTTAGAAAAAGCCTGGGTACTTAGTGGTGCTCACACATATATTTAAATGGGACACTTTGTTTTCCTTCAGCAAATTATCAGTTTTATCTTCCCAACGTTGGTCTTATAACTCTAGACATTCGCATCCTGCTCCCCAGGCTGCCCACAGCACGGCTGCAGGCAGCTGGGCCCTGTTCTCTCCGTTACGGTGCCCGGGTGACGGCGGCTGACCGAAAGCCTGCTGAAGCCAAGCGTGAGCTCGTCGGGCCTGCCTCTGTAAAGTCACGAGCTCCTGCACTCACTCAGTAACGGGAACCGAAGCGTCTAGCCTCCACGTACTACCTCAGTGAATCAGCAGATGGGAAAATTGCTGGGAAAAAACCTCCCAACCTGGTTGCCTTCCCACTTTTCAGAGTATTACATCAAGGATGAGTGAGACTTTCACAGAACTGTTTGTCAAAAGTGATGAACATCAGCTAGCACTTCTTTTTTTTTTCTGTAAATAATGAAAACAGTGCACCAAAGTAAATAGCCAAATATGCCTATGAGAGCTATCACCTATAGAGCATTTTTTCTTTGTTCACAAATCCATTGGGTTCCCTTTGCAGCCACAGAAATGAGTCGAATTCTGCTGTGTATCTCACGTTGCAGGAGCCCTATCTATAGCATGGTGCTAAGCAAAAAATAGCACGCTGCTGTGCTATCTCTTGCTCCAAGTAAATCCTCTCAGTGCTAAGAATTGCCTAACAAAAGTTGAAGGTAACTATTTGGGGTTTGGATCTTTTTTATTATCCTGTTATGGCAGCATATACCTTGATTTCTCCCCTCAAACTCATTTCTTTCTATAYGATAAGGCTGGGAAAGTCTTCCCATTTTGTCTAGGGAAAAAACTCTCTAAACAATTGTTGCTGCCTCCTGACATATATTTAAATGATTTTGCATATGTGCATGCTAAGTCATTAAGTCCTGAAACTGAATTCACTTCGAAACTGATCTCACCATTTTGGACTTGGAGATGTGCTTTACTGGACCACAGTAGTCATCAGTTCTTTTTATTTCCTTCATCATTTCTTTTCATTTTGGACTCTTGATGAACCATTTTCTGTTAGTGATTTTACCCTGTAATGTATCTTATTTTGATTTTCTGTGTTGTTTTTTAGGAAGTCAAAATGCTAGTGCTAAGTTTGTCATCTTGAACCACTGTTATAATTGYTTTTATCTGAGCCTTTTCCATTTCTTGCAGTCTAAGCAGCTGACTCTACCTTTCATTACCCTTCGTAAGTTCAGCTTATCCCAATTACCTGCTTTTGTACCTCCTTGCATCATCTTGCCAATCCTCACTTCAGATATTTTTTCTGATTTTCTTCTAATGATGTTTTTGTCCTGCTTTCAGATGGGTCCTTATGCATGCAATGCTCTCCCTGTGCTAAGCTGTAGAACCATTTCTGTGGTTGCCTGTCTCACACCCCCTTGTCCTAGACTGAGGCTCTAAAATTACTAACAAAAAGGGTTTGAAAGGTAACCAGTAGGGATGAACTGACGTTTATCTTAACTGACGTTTRTTTTCCTCATTTAATGTCTTGAATTCAGTTCACCCAGCCTCAAACCATCTGCCTCTGTGCCATGTGCTTGTGTTTGAAGGACGCCTACCAGCATAACTGTACAGCTCTAGCTAGGTTTCAAATGTGTGTCTCCCCAGGCCCGCCTGTGCTGGTAGGAGATGTTACCGGGGTTGGCAACTTTGCAGAGCTTACCACCGCTCGGGTTCGCTGGCAGAGCTGCTTACATGAGCACTTCCAGGTTAGCTTTAGGTTAAGCAAACCTGAATTTATTTAAACTGTTCAAGTTAACCTAGCCCGTTCTGGCTGGAACATCCTAGGAAGCAGACGCGTGAGGAGCACTGCTGGGGCTGGGGAGGTGGTGACCTTTGGCAGATGGTGTTGTGGAGATGCTTGGGGGCAGACTGGGGAGCACTAACCTTTTCCGTTGGCGTAGTTGTTTGTAGAGCGCTTGTTTTCTCATTTGGCTAGCCTGATTTCCTATATGGATATGATTATTACAGAAAAAAAAGAAAGCCCTTTTTTTTTCCAGTTTAGTTCGTCAGTGCTACATAAGTGAGTGTGTCTGTGCTGATGAACTAACCAGTATAACTCAAGTGGCAAAACTCTACTATTGAAGCTCCCTCTGTAAAGTAAGTCAGATCCTACTAGATCCTTGAGACAGAAGCTATTTTCTACTCTATATTCTGACTAGATCAGTAATCTTTTCTTAAATTACCCTAATGAAAGAGCCTCTAGGTGCAGGTATAATAGAAATAGTTAATGATGTTGGCTTATCAACTCTCTGGYTATGCAGGATAAGAGCATCCTTAACAATAAATACCTGAAAAAAACCCTGAAACTTAGACTGTGACTGGCTGGTGGAAGAAGAAACTTTCACTTCTCTCATTACTGTAATTTTCAATGGTGTAAATGATTTTCTTCCAGAGAAAAGTGAGAGGGAAATGGTTAACGACTGTTTTAAAGGTGAAGGAGAACTTTTGTCTGTACTGTGCAGTTTTTAGGTATCTACCATACCCGATGCTTGTTAGCTCACAAACAATTTTGGTGAAATGTGCTCTGTGAAGTACTTTGTGCCCATGTGTGATTTCCAAAGCTCTCAGTCTCTGGCCTGCTAATCCCAATAACACGACCATTACACCAGTGCTGAGTGTTTTGGAAGAATCACATCCTTTGTGGCCTTTTCTTGGTTTCAGCCATCATGAAGTGGACTATTTGCAAGCAACAGAGTTGCTGCTCTATCTGCCCATGCTGATACCCACAGAACGGTAACGCTCAGATGTAGTTTTGCCTCTGTTTCTTTGCAATAGTTTTGGTCTGGCTGAAATAGTTTCCAGTTCAAGAAATGAGGGATTGTTTTGTCACTGGTCAGGTTCTCTAGGGTATTCAGGTTTGTTGGTTATTTGATTTATTTTAGTGAAATGGAGCTGCTTAATGATATYAAAATATTTGTATCTTTTTGCACATGCTGTGGTGGAAGAGCTCATATCTTCCTCTGTTTGTCAATGCTGCTCCCCTTGAATAAACAAAATATCATGACAGTTTCCAGTGTTATATGAATTGCTGATTAGTGACTTTCAGTCACTAATTATATTGGAGAGTGTCTGATTTCACTCTCACTTATTTCTGCTTTACAGAAGTTCAACTCTTTAACATACATCTGTTGGATATATAATTTGGATTAAACCAAACACAAAGCTGTGAGAGGTGGAACCGGGTTCCCCAGCCATAATGCTGATCACCTGGAAGCTAAAAATAATCTGAATAGGAGTTTGTCACTGCACTGGTGTAGGTGCTAAGCAGACCACAGGCCTGAGATTTCTCTTTTGGAAAGCCTAAAGTGCTTTAAACGCAGAAGCTGAGCTGACATATAAATGCCTGCCTGTAGTACCCTGTAACCTAACAAGCCACTGAGATACTAAAAGAGTCTGAACTTCTTGGGTGCTGCCTGAACATCCAAACTTACATAGGGAAGTTTGCTAGGGTGCTTTCAAGACCTCTGTTGCAAGTTCTGCTATTAACAAGTTTGAAAGAGCCCCTGAAGCATTAACAGTATATTTTAGTGGTAAAATATTTATCCTGCTTTCATTTCACATGCTTTTTTTCTTTTTCTTTTTTTCCCCCCTAAATACATACATATGTTCAGACTTCTGTAGGTTTAGACTCATGTGATATGTGAAATAACACTTTCTTGGGGTTTGGGATTCCCTAATTTCCAAGGAAGAAAAGCTGATTATCTTCGGAGGCAGCCTTATACAGAACAGCAGACCCCCACCAGCCTTCCGCTCCAGACTGGATCAATGCAGAGAAGTGCTCTTTGATGGACTTTCAGGCCCTGTGATCTCCCAGCCCTAGGGGTTTAAAGGATGAGCATATCAATCCAGGACCACTGAACTGCATTTCCATTGCATGAGGGCTCCTCCTCCTGGCTTTGTCTGGACAAACTCAGCTCCTCCTACTTTTGTCACTATTCTTTCATGCTTTGTTTAGCAAACACAAAAAAAGCTTTGTTTGTTGCTGGGCCCTTTTTAAGCTTTGCATAAAACAGTTTAAAATGCCGTAATGCTGTGTACCTGTGATCACCTTCAGGGTCAAAATCAGTTTACAACAGATTAACCTATTTATCTCTCCTTTTTTTTTTTTTTTTTTTTTTTTTTTTTTTTTTTTTTTTTNTTGGTCTTATAATTTGCACAAATACAGATTGTTGTTCTGATGAACAGTCTTACTTTATTCTGTGATAATTCTGACTTTGTGGGAATCCTTACCTCGGTGGATTTTCCTGGGAACRATCTTCTGGAGGATAGCACATGTGCGCCTGCCTTTCTTTACTGCTGTTGTCCTGCTGTGTTTCAGCATACTGAGCAAGAAGAAAACTGGCCGCATGTAATTTGTTGAAGTTTTGGTAACAGTGGTGCAATTACTTTGCTTACCCCAACATTAGGYATTAAAAATGCGTGTGTTTAAGCTTAGATTTTTTATTATAGCTGGAATGCTTATTAATACAATTGAAATGTTAAAAAAAAAAAAAAAATCCTTTATTCATTTCTAGTATCATCTCCCTCTAAGGCAAACAAACAAACAAAAACACTCTGTGATCAACCCCACTCTAACCACTGCATGGGGSTAGATCATACCTACATCCTGAAATGGGAAACACTCATCAAGTGTTGTGTCTTTAATGGAGAAGATAATAGTTTGATGAAATTGCTCACCCAGTTATGTAACAGATTCTTTGTTACTTACATTCTTTAAAACSATTGCCAATGCAAAAGATCTGAGTCCAAGGAGAAAAAATTAGTAGTTATTTGTGTTAAACTGGAATTAGCAGTAAATACAATGCAGTAAATACAATGTTGTTTCACCCCACCGCACCTTAAAAATCTTATGAATTGAATGGCTCCCCAAATTAACAAGGAGGTAAGGTTCTAAGTGAAAGACTTGGTCAGACACTGCCTTGCCATACCCAAAGTTACCAGAGATGCTGACAGACATGTTAGATGAAATGGCAGAGAAGTCCATTGTCTCAGGAAACGTTGGAATTTATATAGGTGATAACTTCCTACAGAGCTTTTCTGAAGCATTCATAGGTTTTCCACAGGTGAGGCTTCAAAATATTGATGTGTTCAAGTATATCATAGGCATAATCCATGTGTGCTGAATTCAAACTACTCCTTTTTCCATTTCCCAAAAAAAAATATTAAACCCCCTGCCCAGCAAGCCCTAAGTACCTCCTTTACTACAAAGCATAGAATAATCACAGCTCTATCCTGTTCTTTTAGTTAATGTTCTTGGATTATGTTTTGCTGAGGCAGACTGACCCTAAAGCGTTGCAATATCCTGGTGGTGAGGACTAAAAATTATAGCTCTGAAGAGATGGCCTTGGAAATTTCTGCCAAGAGCCCTCTTTTCTGAACATGCCAGTCAAGAACTGGGGGGGATACTGCAGAGCTGTCTCAGCCAGGCCTCAGGCTACAGCCAGCCCCTGGAAGAGCTGTTGTAGCCCTGATGGATGGGCTGATCCTAATGGACTCGCTGTAGCACTGGACTATTATTGATCCTTGCGTATGTCTGTCCTATTTCCCAGAGCTGTAAGAGCATAAAGGAAATGTTCTGAAGTGGGTCAGTTCTTATTTCTTAGGCTGAGCGAGTSAAGTTCGTCTGATTTCAGACTGGTGACCAGAGCTCCTGCTCTGGGCCTTGTCATGGGGCTCAGGCAGAGTTTAAACTTTCAGCTCCCCTGAAAAGGGAGGTAGGTTCAGATCCTTGCACCTTTCTCTCCTGCTCTCAGCTCTTTAGTCCTGTCATTTTCTGACCCCATGGRGACCGATTCTGGTAGAAGCCTGCCTCTTACCAAAAGAGAGTGAATACTTTTTCTCCCAGTTTAGTGAACAGAACTGACTCCTGAACATTAGCCATCAGAACGAGCACGGGAAATGGGGTGTGACTGGGTGACAGAGAATGGGGAAAGAAGTATTGGAACTGATACCATTAGGTTTGTAGATTGGCTCAGCCATCTTCTTTGACTCTCTTCTGCCTAATCATATTCTTTCTCTGAAGTTTGAAGACAGTGAGAGAACTAGTGAAACAAATCAAGACAAAGTGCCAGTAAGTCATAAAATTGATCAGGTTGCTGCCTCCTGTGTCTCACATTCATGGCACAATTTCTTGGCTGACCTCACATTAAAGCTAATCTGGCAGGGCTGAGGTTGTATTAAGTCAAAATGTCCCTCTGCTACATATTTTAAGGAGTGGTAAGTGTTCAGGGGTTAAGGTGGGGAGGCGTGGGACTGGGATAGGACCATATGCAGCCTTGTGCTCCTTTTGAACTCCTTGCTGCTACAGATGCCTACAACCATGGCAGCAAATTTTCCCTTTCCATCTGCCATAAGAGGTGTCCCATTCAATTGGGCCTGGGTCTGACCAGGATGACCTATGCATTCCTGACCTCCTGACCATTCAGTGAGGCCACACATCCTGAAAACTTCAGTACAAAAGACAGCCATCAGCTCCCTTTGCTTAGCAACAATCATTACCGTGAGCACATCAGCCTGATGTTCTGCACTGAGGATTGACTCTCTYTAATGCGGAGTGCAGTTCAAGGTCTCTGCCTAAAACTCTTAGCCTTTAGCAGCAGTAGCTTGATTGTTCCCCGCCCTGGGACAGCTCTGCTGCAGAGGTGCAGTGGGAAAAAGATGGTGTTAAGATGTGGGGTGACAGGAAAACCTCTGTGGGGGTTTCAGGGCTGCAGAGGCAGGGCAGGCTGAGCTGCTTTCTGAGGAAAATGGCTTTTTGTGAGCTCTTCTTGGACTTTCTCTTTCTTGCTCATGTACGTACAAAGTGAAAACTTAAAGTCTGCCTCAGATAGTCTTCCGTAGAAAGAAAAGATGCTGAGTAACTGATGCAGTTGTTTCTGTTTGTAAGTGTTTCTAAAGCATTTGAAAGCAACTGTGATGGAGCAATAAAAGTACCTAAAGAGATCTCAGGAGAAGCCAAGTTTAAAGTACTGAGTCTGCTAGTTTCTGACTCCATGAATGATATAGTATCCATAAATCAAAATGTTCCAACCTTTCCTTCCTTTGGAAGGAAACAATCATGAGAAGCAATGTTCAAACCTGCAGACTGTGGCAAAGCAATAAATCCAGTCCTCAAGAATTTGCTTTGAGAAGCCCTATTGTGTGTCTGYTGGCTGTCTTGGTAAAGACTAAATCTCTAAGACTCTTAGAAATAACCAGGTAAGAAAATATTCTTGCTTTGTATGGTAGTGAACTTATGGTAGTGAACGATGGGGTTTTTTCAGTATTTCTCCATTTTYGAAAGCAGAAGCTAGGGATCTTCCTAGCATTTGGAGGATAACTGGAGGATAATCRTGTCTTTCAAGAAGAATAATCTATCTCATTTGAATATAACAGATTTCTGTAACAGAATTAGGGGAAAACCCCTCAATTCCTGTACTTGGAGAACCAAAGTAAGCGGTGCTGTGGAGTCTTGTCTTTCATTTTCAGTTGTTCCAGCTGAAGGATATTACCTTCCCTTCTTCTCTTTACATCCACCTGTTGTTCACTGTATAATGTTTGATAGGCCTTTTTACTCAGTGCTTATATGAGTATTCCTCATTTCAGTCTAAATCAGCTGAGTTGGCTTAAGCAATTTAAATAACGAGGTTTTTGCTAACTGATCTTGTTTTGACTGAAGTGGCACAAGAACAGTTGGAAGAGGCACATAGCCTGAAGTTGTTGGTCTTCCCATGCCATTGTCTTCAGCAGAAGTTGGCCAACATGTTCATGAGGAAAGCAGAATGGCTCAACACTGATCCTTCATTCTGATGCTACACTTACAGATCTACTACTTTGGCTCCTTGGTTCTTCAAGGGATTTTCAGTTAGTACTGAGCCTTGACCTGCACCATCATTCATGCTAGCTGATGATATCATTTCAATGCTCCTACAAGATAAATATTTCTTCAATTAATTATCTGCTAATTAATAGACACATCATGAAACTCGTTCCTCATAAACACAATGTTTGAAGAGTGGAACCTATCCTTTCTAAATCAAAAGACCCTCCCTTCCTATTTATTTCTCTTTTAAATAAGTCTTCCACATGCTAAAAATCCATTTGTAGAAATCTTTTAGTTAAGYAAGAACATCTTCCTTATCCTCTCAGAGCCTGATTGTCGGAAAGTTACGTTCTTCCCTGCTGGGACTGGAGTTGGGTCTGGGTGCCCATCCCATCTCAAAGGTGTGGATGCATTGGCCTTACCCACATTATCTCTAGATCTCTCCTTGTTATACCATGGGTGAAACACTGTGAAGCATTGCCCTGTGATGAGAAGACGCCCTGCAGAATACTCCCCATCAGTGAGGGAAGTGGGTTTTTTGAATGGTCAGTTTGAGCAGAAGCCAAGACCTAAAAATGAGGGTTATTGTGAACAGGATTCTGGAAAGTACTGAAGAAGGGAGAGAAATTTGACACTAGCAAGTCAAACAAAAATATTCATAGCTCTCACACAGTAGAGCAAAGTATCAGAAGCAGGAATTACTCTGAAATAGTCTTGCTGTCTAAAGCAGAAGCCTTAAATGTGTCTTTCTTATTAATTGTATTAACTTAGATTTGGTTCCTCTGCTTTGTTGGATATAAGGTTCTTGAAAATGGCTGTATCATCRTTTCTACTAGTCTTTCTAAAGTTACCACAAATCCTACATCACTGAGCAGGTGCATTTTTCAAGAGCAAAGCTTGACTTTCAGCTAGTCTGAATCAAATTTTGTAATGGGAATTAATTCTTAATTCAAAAATTATTATAATAAGCAATTTCTAGGGAAAAAATGATAAAACCAAAACATATGAGTTGATTCTAGGAGTTCTTGCAGGAGGAAAAGTAATACAACAGCAACTGTGAATTGGGCTGCTTGGTGTCGTATTTTAGGAAAAAAGTCTATCTAATTTGACTTGTTTTTATATAGTTGGCTGGAGTGGAAGCGAGTATTTCCTAATGTTCTAAAATTACTGATGAATAGCAGATAACCTTTAGAGGCATTAGTAATTGCCAGGTTATAGTAAAGGAGCCTGACAATTAAGATCTCATCTTTCCTTCACAGATACTGCGTTTGAAGTCCTTCAGTCTCATCCTCATTGCTGTATTAGCTGTAACCACTAGCCCAGTGGCGTTTTACTCTTTAGTATGTGAGCCACAGTGAAGAAAAAGACTGCAAAAATTCRCTATCTGTGATGAGCTGTGAGAACAGGGCCAAGTAAGTTTTAATGATTGAAATCAGGGAAAATACGGTGCAGGATAAGATTGTTTCCTCCATCTTTCAGAAATCTGGAGTAGTTCCTTTTATTTTTGCTAGAATCACTGCAGATTTATGGGTAGTTGCTAAGACTGGAATCTATGTGGCTATGCTGCATTGATGGAAAACCATGRTATTTCTCTGCATCCCCAGAGGGGATCAATTTACTTTTCATAATTTCAGATTACTTCACCATAAACRTAAGTCTTCTGTGGAAAAGTCACCAAAATTTGAAAGAGTTCTCTGGTACTCATAATAGTAAGGCTATAATGGATAAAGAAACAAAAATTTGAACCCATTTATGTGTTTTGGAATGAGCACACTATGTACAGTAAAACATAGAAATGAATCAGTTGAAAAAATCATTAGGGATATTTTTGAGAAACTGAGAGTATTTACAAAAATAGTGCAGACAGGCATCAAAGAACTGCATTTTCTTCTTTGCAAGGAAATGGTTTAAAAGCATGTAATCGTTTTCCTGTGGTGCTGTGATAATTTTGGCAATTGCGAGCTGCTCTGTACTGTTTGTGATGACTTACCTTTAAGCTTCCTTGAACATCTAACACTGGTGTTAGGACTCTGACATACCACTCGTGTATATATTGTGAGATGAGACCTTCACAAGCAATATTTTTATCAAGTATTTTGTGTAATTAAGGGTATTTGCCCGAATAGAAAAGCTAGAACCTTGTTTCTTGACCATGAATATAATTATTCTTGTTGCCTTCTGTTTTAGGATGTAATACTGTTCTCAACCTATTCATTTTGATATAAGCAGACTCTTTCTTGCTGAATAAGTGTTCATCATACTCTGGGTATTTCGTCTGTTTACTGCCAAGTATCTCCCAGCAAAACATCTATGCCATGCATACGCTGCGCGCTCAAATTTGCTTACACAACTGGGCCTGTGGATTAAGCCTGTATTTAATTGAGGTTGTTTCCTACTCATTTCGCAGTGAGGATATCGTGAGTCCCAGGGCCCATGAGTTCTCACTGCTCCACTACTCCAGTTCACACTTGTCTTTCCTTTCATTTTTTGTRCAACGATGCCAGATAACCTCAGAAAATACCACCTCAGCCTGCAGCTTGCCAGCTAAAGGTGGCCTTCAGGAGAATGCATAACACAAGAGCACAACAAGGAGTGTGATTCAGGGAGCAGAGTGAATTCCCCTCTGCTTCAGTGCCATCACTGAGAGGCTGGCAAAGCTGAACATCAAGTAGATGGCTTTTCAGATGCCCTCCTCAGGACAGAACATGGTCACAGCAGGTCTTGTTATGTTCCGTAACTTCTGCAGGGCCGTCTTTGTTTCTCACAGCCCTTCATGACAGGTTGGCAAGTGGGGACAACCCAGGGTGGACTGTAGAAGAAGCAGAGCCCCCGTGTCTCCTGGCCCACCTGTAGGGAAGTGGTGGCCACCGTTTTTATTATTATCGGAAACATTAAAAATGCCGAATTTGTGGTTATAGGTTAGAATACCTCTCAGCATGCGCTACTTCGATAACACTAGCAGATGACGGATAAAGGTTTTGTCACAGTACTGTTTAGGCAGTGTCCTCCAAGTAACAGTGCGGAGGTGCTTGCTGCTGCCTAGCAGGGGCAGCGTCCCTGCTTGCCGAACCCTGAGGAGAGCACCTTCCCGAGCCAGGCCTGGCCCTGGGCGGGCAAAACCTATAGCRCTATTTACGGATTCACTTTTGCAGTCAAATAAGGAGGGCAGATGGCCTGGACAGCCGTCTGATCTGTGTGTGCCCAGATTAGAGTAATTAGTGTAATTATTTTTAAAAAATCTCAGTTCTTGCAAAACTTTTTTTAGTGAATACCTGCTTGCTTCAGCTTTCTATGTGGAATTTTTTAATTCATTTTGTGTAGTAGACTCTTGCAGGACATTATATCAGTCAAGATTACTTTYCCTTCTTAAGCTCTCATTGATCTTTTCTTTCTTAGGCTTATCTTGTGAAATACAAGTTTCCATGGAGATTTTATTTAAATAGCCTATTTAATTCAAAAATCAGAAATCTATAAACTACACCTCTCTCTCTTTAAGTGTGCAAGGATATTTTTTGAAAGAGGATGTCGTTCATTCGCTTGTCACTCAAATGTGTATTTGCAAACATTGGGGCTTTGATCTGACAAAGCAGAGGCTCGTGGTTTGAACAGACTTACTGTGTTCATAAAACTGTTGGAAGAAAAGGTGAATGACCAAACTATGTTAGACAAAATACAGTTCACGTAATTTCAAAGCATCAGAAGTGCGTTAATCAAAAGCGAAGCTTTTCCCAAGCTTTTTTTATAGTTAATTTGTGTGATGTGCTATGTCTTAAAATATTTTATTTTCATCYAAATGAATTAAAATCTAGAGTGAAAGATTTCAAAACCATGAGKGTACCAAACAAAATAATATTATGCATGTTTCTGATGCTCATAAGTGAGGCTTTTCCCAAGAAGAAATGCTTCCTGCTAATGTTGAGAATCAACCACAGAAAGGTAAACTAAATTAATGTGTTTAATAAACACTTGCACAGACAGAAGCCAATTTTCTTATTTTATTAAARGAATATTCAACCATTTTATAGCACTCTTTGTCCACAGATCTCTACAATGAAGAGTCGTTAGCACATCTGTACAGGGAGAAAAGTCAGGCATGCAGCAGAAGTAGGAATGTGGGATCCAGTCTTTTCACTGATAATCCCTTGCTAGCTGATCCCAGCCCCCTAGAGCGTGTTAAGTTACTCACCTGTGCCCACTGGAGAGGGTGGTATTTACATCAGTGAACGTCTGATGTGAATGTAGAAATAGAAGAAGAATAAGAAAATAAGGGATATAAAGCAAAGGAAAGAAACTTCGTTGTTGTTTCTGTATTTGTACAGTAGCACAACAGGGATCCGTTTACTTCTCCGGGCTGATGAGCACTTGGTTCATACAAATAATAAATAATGGGGCAGATATACAGGTAAAAAAATCATCYTGGCATAAATCTAAGTTCATTCAACAAAAATAATGAGGTGCAGAATTTAACCCTCTGCATTTCAAATCTTGTCATTTTTTCGCYGTGGGTGAAAAAAGAAAAAAAARGAGGGAGGGGGAATGTATTCCTGGTATTTACTTGCGCACTATTTGAATGAGGCAAACGGATGAAAACAGCTTCTTTTCAGAGACTGCTTCCAATACTTTCTGACACCTTTCTCTTGAAGCCTATACTTTAGTTTAGTTACAACAATTTTGAGTTCTGCTGTGAATCAAGCAAGGGTTTAATTGTTCATTTTTGGTCAGAACAGTTGACTACAGCTTCGTTGAATGTCTTCCCTGACTGGGGCAGCTTGCCTATGCCAACAAAATTRGGCCAGATGAATTCTACTGAGGCACCCCATACTGGCTGGCTTTCCTAGCATCTTTTATCCAGGACCAAATTCGAAGAGGATGCACATCAGAGTGAAAGTACTTGTGGCAGAAGGGTGAAGCTGACCTCAGTGGGAGCAACAGAAAGGCAAGCTGGTCTGAATACGCTCATGCTGAGGGGCTGGACAYGACGGTAGGCAGTGAGTCGGGTCCATTTCAAACTGATACACACTAGTGAAAAAAGGARAGAGAGAGAGAGAGATGTCAAGTAGTGTCTGTAATCACTGTAGTAACCTGATCTGCTCTATCTGTGCAGCACCATCAGTGAGCAAAGACTGGCAAACAGTAGTCCTGGACTGCTCTGTCTACTACAGAAAATGCAGCCATCTCTAGGGAAAGCCGGGGAATGCCAGTTGGTATTTAATACAGCCAGCAGATCCTCGGTTCTTTCTTTTGGCAGCTATTCAAGAAACCCCTGAGAAATCTTGCCACCACATGAGAAATATATCCTTGGGCAATTTGTGCCTCTCAGAAAGATAAGTCCTTTCTGAGCATTGTGGGCATATCTTGGACTACAAACAGTCTTTGAGACCATCTTGCCCCTAGTATTGTTCCTCAGACTGTACAGTATCCTTCTTCAGTAAGATAAAAGTAAATTTTTGTATTAGTTTTTTTCTTATTCTTCTGGATTGGATGAGAGAGGAGAAATAAAACTGCATTTCAGTTGCATTGAGATATTATTCTAAACAGTTGTGTGAAGAGGAAGTGGGAAATACCAGCTCAGTGCAGTCATTTGCTCCATCAGTTGAACAGTGGTCCCAAATGATGGCTAATCAGAGATAAAGCAGGCGCCAGCAGTGCAGTTTCAGTATTGCAGCTCCAGCAGATTTGCAAGGGAAATTCAAACCAACATGTGGTCCTTACCTTTGGCAGAAGGTCAAAAGAACATMACAACTTTCTCATCTACTTGTTTTATCTTCCAAAGGTAGAGGGAATAGGGGAGAGTATCRGAGTTTTTCGTAGTGTTAACACATTATAAATACACAGATGCGCATTCAGGGACTTTTCTGCAAAATCAACTCTTTTTTTCGCAGCACAGAGTTCCAGCATAGGAGCGTGTTCTTCCAGAGTTCCATGGTAAAACTCAGTATCTSTTACTAAAAACTTGCTGTGGCAGTATTTTTGACATCTAATTTTTGTAGTGTGAAGAGGGTTTTTGAACTATAACTTTTGTTTGTGTTCCTCTTCTGCATAATTTGCCTCTTGCTCAGGTCATACCAAAGTATTTGTTTTACTCACTAACTCTGGTAGTTCAGTTGCAGTGAGGAGCAGTCAATACAGCCCTCAATGTCAGGTTGCTCAGCAGTGTTACTGGATACAAGGGTCAAGATTCAGATCCAGATTTTGGATATACCTGCTGGGAAGGATAGAGCATTAAAGCAGCTCGTTACCAAGACTTTGTAAGATCGCTGTAATTCTACCACTGGTGACAAARCATCTAGTCAGGTATCTCTTATCGTATATGCTGGAGACTGTCCCTGAAGCAGGTTGACAGTGGGAACATAAATCCCCAGCTGTTTGGTCTACCACCTTCCGATATGTAGCAGGAGATGCGTGGGTGATAAAGTGATAGGAAGGACTCTTAAAAATCATTTATTTAAGATGTAATTGAAGGGAAAATAATTGGATCATTCTCAGCTGATGAGCCAGGACTCTTCTTTTTAGAAAGTAATTTTCCATGTTCAACAATGAGCCACGTAACAGAATTAATAGAAATTATAAACCTTTCCTTTCTTTTTACAACGACAGTTCTGTCTCATTCATTGCAGTGATACACGGATGGAGCAGGGGGGCACAGGACATAAGGATGATTAATTAAATGAAGAAGAAATAAAGGGTCAGGAGAGGCTTACTGGTGTGAAAGACTGCATAATTTGTCCTTTCTGTACTGCGTAATTGTAATAAGTGTTACAGTTAAATTTATAGTCTGAAAATATACATCATGATTGTTTATGAGTGCACAGTTAACTTGGACTCTTAGCTAGCTGTTCTCATAGGAAATCATCCCCCRGGAGTAGAGGAGGTTTGGGGCTCCTGCCACTTTGCCCGTGTGGGTTAGGATCTGGGCCCCAGTTTAACTTAAGCTGGAACTTGTAATATTCATAGTAAGACATCAGTCAGAGTTTGAAACTGTGATGAGGCTCCAGCAGCAACTAGACAGGATAATAAATATTAAAGGAAATATTTTTTCAGAAAAGAAGACTTTCTTTTGACTGCCCCTTTCTCTAGCAAGCAGTATATACCAAATGTTTTAGCAGGCATTAGATTTCAGCCTACGCCATTTACCCTTTCAAAATCTACTTTGCAAAGAGAATATAAAATCATTGAGTGCAGATAGTCAATGACTTTCCATAACCTCACTGAAGAACTGATAAGCTACTTGCATCTGACTGTGGGAGAAACCAAGGACTGCCTTGGTAAATGGAATGTGTCTGTAGACTTGTGCACTTCACAGAGTGAGGTGACAACAAGATTAGGATAGTTTTGTGTTAATGATGGTGATGCCATGCTAACTGGCTTCCTGTCACCCAGAATAAATGCGCATTGCAAACCTGGATTTGGGTAGTTGTAGCTGATCATGGATTTTTCTGGAGCTGGTGAGTAAAAGCACAGTCAGCTCAAGGCTTCTGAAAATTACTTTATCTTCATGCAGATAGAGGAAGAATGCAGTGTCCTATGCAGAATATCAATTTGCAATGCCACCTGCCTTTCCTTGCTGCTCCCTGTCCACCCACAGAGCCAAGACCAAAGACTTTCCTTTGTGYTCTCCTCCTCCCTCTCTCCTAGGACAGAGGTTTCCCTTTCTCTGGATGATGAGATCTCCAGTAGGTAACAGAGCCAGGCATTTTAAAAACTGTTTTCTCCAGGATGCTCTGCCTCCCAGCCAGGCCCTAGGATGTGTGCACTGGGATGCTCATGCAGGGGCAGCACATTGGTCCTCCTTCTTGCCTCTTGCTCCAGTAACCAAGGAGGAAGGTGACTGGCAAGACACTGAGCAAACTTGAGYGCCAAAGCTATGAGGCAGTATCCATCCATCAGTGATGTTGCATTGCAGCCCTACCTGATTTTCGTCTCAGCTTGTGCTTAGGGAGGTGAGAGGGAGTGTGCACCCGTAGGAGCATTGCCCAGGGCCTGGTGGTTCTGGTCTTGCATCATGGTAGCAGCTGCCCTTCTCTGACCTCGGCCACTTCGCTTCTCACTGTCATGGGAGCAGTAGCCACTGAAGAAATATTTTGGGGGGCTGCACACCAACCTCTGTATGCAGGATGTAATGGAATTCTTCTTTGGAGAAACTGGTGGCAAATCCTTTTAGGTGAAGGGTAAAGATTTGTGTTCAGTCTTTCAAAATGCTGAGCATCCCCATTTCTCACAAATTCCAGAGGCCCGGCAGCCTTATTCTTGGCTGCTTCCTGTTTTGTGTGAGATTCAATCAAATTTTAAATTTCTCACCCAAATGATATTATGGTTTCCCTTGGGAAATTCAGAATAAATTTAGGTATCTTTACATCTATTTTTTACAGATRCATCTTCACTGAAGTGAAATATGACTTTCAAACTACTGCTTGAAAAGGAACTGAAAGTTTATTTTAAGTGATTGATCATGGATGCATTTTTCTTTCTTGAAGTGAAACAACTGTGTTTTTTGAGCTGATATCTATGATTGGGATCTGTGCACAGAAGATATGGTTAAGTTTCAGTTTGGCAAGTTAG
>NW_028186756.1:8160418-8227319 GCF_003343005.1 Rhea americana
TTAGGAAACCTAATCAAGGTAATTGGCATTTGACAATCAGTTTTTAGGATCTTGACAGTTCTGCAATGTGGTTTCTGTCACTGTGCTGGGAAAGCAAGACTGAGGAGGAAATGGGAGCTATCATGTCATGTGGATGAGTAACTGGCTCAGACAGAGCTGCCTTTGTATCAAGGCTTGAAGCCACACTGCTGTCTTATTACAGCCTGTGGCTATTGCAATAAAAAGCAGGTGCAGAAGAGAAATAGGGGAATTTTTGTTAAAAATGACTGGATTTATATGTTCACATTTAGGTTTTTTAAAGCTAGCTATAAGCCTTGGAATATATTTGAATTATTCAAATCTTAGTACAAAACTGACAGAATAGAGTTTTGTTTGCAGCATCGTTTTCTCTATCAGCAGTCTCAGCATGAAGTAGATTTTTAGCAGTCACTGTTGGCCATTTATATTGCTCTTAATCATAAACAGGTAAATATTTAGCTCTTAGGAAAGTAACTCACCTATCTTAGGTTTTGTAGCTAACGTTTTCTCTTCTTTCCAACAAGTGAAAAAAATATACAATACCATTTTGAATACTTCTTTTGTTTTAAATCTTAATCTATTTTTGAAGAACAGTATAGAAATGAGATATAGAGTTCAACATGGAAATATACCCAGTGGTTCTCCTTATTAACAATTTGACAAAGTAAAAATCTTCAAGTGGGTAGCTTTGTATTTGGCTTCTGATTCAATTTTTGTTTGACACTTGTTTTATTTAAGCCTCTTCTTTGTTTCATTGATAGGAAGAATTTAGCGTAATAACACTGGAAATGAATTACAAGTCCAGGACTGGTGCCCCTCAGATATCTCTGCAGTTTGTTAGGTGCCACAGAAATCCAGAGGATCTGCTAGGTGCTTCTTTTGCAGGATCTGCCCTGCGCTATTATGTGCTACAGAATTTCCGTCTTTCAGATATAAGTGTAAGTTGCTTTTGAGAGCCCTTAATTGCCCATTGACTGATATTTCTTGGAAAAATGGCTCTACATGTAGCAGCCTATGCATTTTCAAAGAGAAAGAGGTCCTAACTTTGGAGCAGATTTGGGCAGTACTATTGTAATAGATGACTGTTTAAAAACAGAGCTTGTAAAGCAGATACTTTTGGTATCTGATAACCAAAGTCATTTCCTCTGTGTTTCCTTAGTAACTGGATACAACATGCAGTGTGGACCAAAGATGTGATGGTAATTCTGCCATGTTGTCCTCTGACATTAAATGTAATTTGGCTTCTCACCACTGTTCGTGCAAAGGTTTAAGCTGTTCTTATATTCAGGCTCTTCAGTGATGCTGATTTTAGAAGCTTGGCTCACATAATGTGGATTATTTTTCAAAGGTATCATAACCAGATTTGTAGATACTTATTTGGAAGATATCACCAAAACGCCTCAAGCTAAGCAGAAATATCAGTGCATGTTTTTGACAAAGCATCTGTTACATTTCCAGGTCTATATTTCCATCCATAAAACAGGGGTCAACAATACCGTCTTCTGTGCTGCTGGAGCATTGGTACTGTGCTGTGAAAACCCTTAGGAGGCACAGTAGCAATTCTCTCTCTTTGGTCTTCTGAACACCAGGATGTCAGGCCTCAGTATCACTGGGCAACAAATCTGTGCAATAAAACTAACAAATTTCTTTAAAAGAAGAAAAAAAAACCCACATGCATTTCTTAAATTCTTTGGTTCTCTCCAGTCCTATATGAACAAGCCTAAATTAGTTGAATAATTAAGAGGAATCAGAATTGGCTGTCAGTGTAAACTGTCTCAGCTAAGCATGTAAGAAAAAATCTCTGGTAGTAAACTGCAAAATCATAAGCTTTCTTCTCTTCCCTATGGAGTATTTAAAAATGTCTCAGGCTGCGACATTTGGGTAAGAATGGTAGACAGCAGCATGTCCAAAAGGGCTGTACTCACGACAATCCTGGTATCTATCTAGCACTTTCGGACACTATAAAAATACAAACCTTGGTTTTATTCATAAAATTGATCCTGTCATTATTTTTATGTTATGACAACTCTGTGAATCGAGTAGAATTGCAGGAAAACTTACCTCCTTCTTTGATTCCGATACTGCTTTGAAAAGTAGTAATAACCAAAGTTTATTGATTAATCTCTTCGTATCACATACATGAATATTAATCTGCATGGAAATACTTTCAGGATCCCAGATTGTCCTTCCTAGAAATTTCACAACCCTTTTAGGTACCACATTTAAGGTTTGTTTCTCCCTTACGTTAACACCATCTCATTTATATACCACACACTCTTGAAATATTAGGAGGATCCCAGTCAAAGATACAATAATAATAATAAAAAAAAAGCAAGCCACATTACTAGTGCTTAAACATGTCTCACAGTCTTGAAAAAGTTTTTTGTTTTTTTTGTTTTTTGGTAGGTGTGAAAATTAGAGGTATATTGCCAATAGGTTAATCATAAAATCCTAGTATGGACAGAAGATCGCTGATTTTTAATTCTTAAATATTCTCTGGTTCTACTTGGAAATAGCTGCTGTATATCAATTGCACACTGAGTGGGAAGTTTTAAGACAACTGGTACTGCTAGAAATTCTGCTTGTCAAATTTGTCATAGTTTATTTAATTACAAGTATGAAGAAGAAACAACCTAGTAGCTTTTCACAGTCTCTCCCCCCTAGGGCAGATGGGTATTAAAGCCAATTCAGTCTGTTTCCTGATTGCTTCAGGCTACAGAAAATTGTTCCCCAGGGAAGAGAAGTAAATCAGTTATGATCTTTAGTCTCTCGGAGGGAGATTAGAGCCACCACACTGGTGAAACAGCAGTAGGCTTCCTCTGTGTAACTGATTTCACCTTTAATCCTGCCATTGATTGAATATTGCTAAGAACACTGCCATGCATTTTAAGGTCAAACTGATGATGAACACCCCAGGCAAAGGAAGTTATTTACACAAAAAAGTAAAGACAAACTTTTAACTTTACTATTTCAAAAAAGCATTAAAACATCTGCTTTGAAGAAAAAAGATTGCAATTTTAGCCATCAAACTTTCCCAAGGTTTTGTAAAGCTGCTTATCACTGTGATATCTGAACATCTTCCAGGTAATATGAGATAGTGAAGCCTTTAGCGGGCTTCAATGAGTCTTGCAGTCTTTTCCCTTTTGCAGGTAAGAGTTCTTATTGGTGAGAGATTTTTTTTTCTTTATCTGTTGATGTTAATTTTCTTTTCTTGTTAGGTAAAGATAGAGCAAAAGGTAGCAGCAAAGTTGCAAGTGCCATTTTATGGCAGGAAGTGTTTTTTCAAGGAGGACAAAAAACTTTTAATTAATGCCAGTTACTGCTGAATTTCCTCTCTTGTAATCTATTATTTTACCTTTCGTATCACAGCACATTTTTTTCACCATAGTCCTTTTTTTCTGTAGCGAAGAGAGTTCTGTCTGTATCGGACTGGGAAGCTCCAAATGTGTGTAGTTGAATGCAAAATGTGTGTGTGTTACAGGAAAGTTAGGATAAATTCTTCTGCCTTCGTGTTTATGTAAGCATTATAGAGCCATTTTTTTCATATACTGCAAGACACTTTATTAGGTCTAAAAACTCTGATCTTAGTCTGCTGAGAAACGTCTAAGTCTAGTCTAGCAAAGATAAATTTCTGGCAAAGAAATTTCGCCCTTTTTTGCTGCTCTTTTGGGACTTCAAATACACAGCCTTACCATAATTTATTTCCAGGTCCTCATACTTGAAATAAACCCCCGTGGTTTTCCATCATAAACCATCTAGAATGAGGGCTTTTATTTAGATCCTGTGATTATTTGTT
Source organism: Rhea americana (assembly GCF_003343005.1). Lineage (NCBI taxonomy): Eukaryota > Metazoa > Chordata > Aves > Rheiformes > Rheidae > Rhea > Rhea americana. The sequence goes on from NW_028186756.1 coordinate 8,164,233, forward strand.
CTCATCCCTGGATCTCAAGTTGTCTGATCTGTTGGTGACCTTGGGCAAATCCTAGGACCTATGGTTTTCTTCCCAAATAATAGGTGTGCTCCTTATTTATACTGTAGGTTGTTGAGGGCAGAAACTTGGAGTCTCAGCCAACCCTTAAGGGGATTTTGTAATGTCTGAGAACTATGCTAATGGCATATTCAAGGTATTACAAAAGTGATGGACATTTGCAAAGACTTGTGGCATAACTACCTGGATTGAATAGGGAGGAATAGACAAACTCAACCAAAGTCCAGAAGACAAAGTCAGTGAAGCAGCCTTGATTTGAACCAGCTCTTCTATTGCTTACTTGTTGGGGCAACTTTAGTGGTTGCTTCATGTAGTCACAGCATTTCTGAGGAGACCTTTGATGGATTTAGGTGTTCCGTCTGTAGCTTAACACACTCTTCGCATTTGTCACTCTTTACCTAGGACGTACCTCACATAGTACTGCCTGATACCAAATATCCCTTATCCACAGGGGGCATCTGTGTCTTTTACTGTTTCTTAATCCCACCATTGTTACTCATCGGATTGTGGGAATCCAGTGAGCTACTACTAGGTGTGGAAACGTGATTGCATTTATGCTAACAGAGCCAGCACTGCTATATGCTCAGCCTTGACCATACCTTGCTGATGGTCGTTCTGAACAGGGCTTGTGCCTGAAGTATAGTCAGCAAGGCCTCCGCTACTCTGCTGACTGTGGCCATGCCACACTGAATTCCAGCCAAGACTATAAATTGGCAGCTGACTTGTAGGTCTGGGCCAGTTGGGGCCCACTACCTACGCCTGAGCTTCAGAGAGAGAATCTAGGAAGATGGGGAACAAATGCCCATCTTGCACTCACTGTGTGCCTCCAGAAAGAGCCATCAGCAGGTATCCTGTGTCTCTCCAATACCCGTCAACTTTCCAGAGAGATTACATCCCAGCCCGCTGCACCTGGTATTGTAATGCCTCTATAGGAATATGCAGAAAGGGCTGGTGTTGATGTGCCTGTTTCTGCTGACCAGCATGGATCAGAAAGATACCTGGGCTCAAAACTTTAGACTGCAGAGTCTAAAGACACCCAATGAATCTGGCATTAGACTTGCAGGGACTGTGGGTAGCAGGTGGAATGTGGGTCCTTCCTTCCTCCTTGTCGCACACTGGGTTAGTTGGATTTGCCAGTTCACTTAGTCTTGTGAAGGCATCTGCCGTGTCTCCCTTCTTCCGCTTCCTCCTGGTATGAAGTTGCAGGTGAACCCCTGATTGCTTACCCTGGAGCTATGCTGCTGCCTCATGCCTCTACAAGGGCGTCCAGAGGAAGCAGTTGTCCCACTTACGTGTGCGCAGGAGAGGAAGGCAGGATTCATGCAGTGCTTCACCAAGGAGATACTTGCAAAACCTTAGAGCACTGCACCATTTTTTTCAGTAGGCACTATGGGAGGAGGCATATTCTCTTGATACTATGTCCTTTTCACAATCTTTTTCCCTGCTTTGTCATTCCTGTTCATATTCCCAAGCATTTCTCTGTTTTAGCCACAAGGTGCCATCAGTAGACACTTATACACTAGTATTACATCTACTGGAAATTCAGAGACAGGCAAGAAGTCCCTAATGTTACGTAGAAGGAAGGTCTAATTAATGAAAACTACAAGCAGGAGGAGATCAAAAAATTAAGGTAAAACACATTGAGGAGAGCCTGCTGTACGCACCCTGTATGTTTTATGTTAATCTTAATCAGCTTTTTTTTTTTTTAATTGATTTAATAGCTAGTTTTCCTAACAACAATGGCATCAGACAGTGTCCATAAAGTCTTATGTCCTATTGTGTCTGCTGCTTTGGGAGTACAAATTAAAGGCCTGGCGCCTGCCTCTGAACACATCTAGTCAGATATGATGCAGAGACTGCATGAAGGGGAAATAACTGAGAGGAGGGGCCTGAGAATAAAAGTTAGAGGAATAGTAGATTTCTGGATCCTTTTCATTCTTCTGAAAGAATATTTCTTGCTGACTTTCTGTCTACCCTCTCTCAGACGGTTGTTCTTATAGGCAGATTTGGAGGAGAGGTCTGACAAAGAAATAACAGTGAATTTACACCATAATTCTGGAAGAAGTCATGCTTGAAGGACAGCAAACAGGAAAGGAGGCCTGGGACAAACTTGTAAGAACAGCAGCAGATCTGCTAGTGGAGCCAGGTGGTGTTTACAGAAGACTACGAGGCTGAAGTATTTCCAAGTATGTGACACATCTGCAGACTGAGCAGCTCTTTTTTTACAGACCAAGCTTTGTGAATTGGGATCCAGCTCCTGGGAAAGCAATCTATACTCGCTGAGAAAGCAGAGGACACACTAAAAGTTTTTCCCAGCAAACATCTTTTTTTGCCGTATGGCAGCTTTGGGGGTAGGGGCTGATTCCCAATAGCTTGTAAGGGAATGGTCAGGATGCAAGTAGGTAACAAGGTGTATGGAAGAAGACCGGAGGATAAATATGATTTTGGAGGTGCTATAGTTAACAAAAGCAGAACAGCAGCGCTGGCACAATGAGCTGAACAGGGAAGCTGGTGGAGGAACAGGGGGCTTTTACCAGAAAGTGAGGCATTTTGGTCTACTTGGATGTGAGGAACTTCTTCCTAATTGCATTTTTGACTGCCTCTGATATGGCATAGTTTGTTTGCTGACTTCCCTTTTTTGGTCCCTTACAAATTGACCCATTTGCTTTACTTTGTGTGTTTTTAATTTTCCTTCACAAAATATGCCTAGTTTGGGTTCATTATGGTAAATTAATATTAGCGCTTCAATAAGGTTGCTATCAGTTCTTATTTTACACTAAATCTTTCCTACAGATTTTTCTTTTTCCCTCCTCCTCTATGACTAATAGATATCATTTCAACAGTTTGACTAACTGCCGTGTTATAGAAAAGGCAGTAATTTATACTGATGTAATGGCTGTGATAAAAATCATTTGTGTGCTGATTTTATAAATTAGGTAGGAAATGTGAGTGCCTCTGAAAAATGAAGTGCTACCACATGAATTCCAGTGTTGTTAATGCTTCATACCTTTCTGCTTCATTAAACCAATTTCACGGGGAGATGAGTTAGAGGAGGAAGCTGTGCTGCTTAAGAGACGCAACAATGGTTTATTGAAAGAAATGGGGATAAGATTAAATTAAGTGCTACTTGAGAAATATGGAAATACAAAAATATTCAAGCTTCTAGATGGTGAATTCAAAAATATGATAAGTTAGCTCTTTCATACCCAAAGAACTGTCTCATCATAATTGCATAGGCTGAATTCACAGGCTACTAATTAATATTGAAGAGTTTCTTGAACCACTCTTATAAATGAGTCAGAGTGCCCTAGAGTGCCTAATTTATAACTATTTCCTTTTGGAAATCAAGACAACTTAAAATGCTGCTTTCAGTACATTCCTATCTTGGCTGCTAAATCCTTTGAAATGATTTCTGCCATATATTTTTAATTTATTTATTATTTCACATATTTCATTTATCAGCTGAATTTAAAAGGAGGGGAAAAAAAGGCGTGAGATTAAGAAGCCTTCAGGTATGGTAAGATCCTTCTAATTTAGGATAGCGATCCAAATCAGCCTACAATAACTTTTCTGACCACTTTTGATGTGAATTCAGCTGCATTGAAACTAATTTGTTTCAGTTATATTTACATCAGAAATTTTTCTGACAGAAGGTATGGAATAAATCAGAAAAGTAAATTAAGAAAGCACATTATTTGCATCCACAGAATACACTGAAGATTGGGATAAGATCTAAAACTAAGAAGCTAACTGATTATTTTACCACCTCCATAAAATAGCTGCAACTATTTTTTCCCTTACTCTTCTCTCCCTTGAGGACTAGAAGTTTTCATTCTCAAACGACTAAACCCTATTTGTTCTGTGGATGGTGGAACATGTACATACAAAGGGAGTCATTCATTAAATAAGAGGCTTATGCATACACAAGTTTTAAAAAATGCAGTTTCAAAGCACAACTGAGAGGCTGCCATTTTACCCCTGATTCACAATGAGAACTCTGTGTACAAGTGACCCAAGTACTGGGATTTGGTCCAGCTCTCAGATTAGCACAGAAAACACGTAGAGACATGGACGTCCCCCATCCCCCTCCCACTGGTGATAATAGGAGCTCATAAATGTGCTCATCGGGAATGCGTGGGGCATCTTATTGCCACAAGCATATGCACCTCTACCTTCTGCGTGGAGAGACCACATTTCTTCTCATGTATGATGGGAGCATCTCCTAACATTAGCACTACCGCACCATTGACACTTGCTGTCCATACGCTTTCATTTAAAATAAATTACACTATGAAACGGGGTAATGTGCCAGACAGCTTTAAGGCTGGATCTTGCCAAGTGCTCTCAGTTCCCAGTGAGAGGTAATCAGAGCCGAGGACACTTAGCCCTTCTCTGGATCAGTTGTAGTAGCAAGTACGTACTATTACAATGCAGCTCATTTCGATACTGGCGAGGAGCTTCCTAACAAAGTACTGGGCACCATCCAGTCCCAGTGCTGCCGGGTGACTTGAACAGGATCTGACGCCTTGTGGGATTGGGTCTGTAAGATGTAATTAGGGATTCAACTCATCTGCAAGAGCAGTTCATATGGTTTATATCTTTCTTTCTCTCTTAAAATCTGTTTGTCAAGGAAGGAAGGAAAAAGAATATGAACAAAAAAGGAATTTCTACAGGTAGAAAGTTCTGAGAATACAAAGTCTTTGTCAGAGCGTATGACAAAGTCAAAATTTTGGCATTTGTAATTTCATGAAAATTTCTGAAAAAATATTTTTGATTTTAGTTTATAGAACTAAGATGTTTCAATACATTTCCATAAAAGACAAAAGGAGCCTGTACATTCCCACTGGGATTTTTGCTATAGGTGAATCATTATTTTTCAAGGAAAAAGTATATTCAGAAAAAGTGAACTAACCATAATTGCCCAGGACCTGCATGGATTATCCTTCATGTTACCTGTTMTGTGATTTCTTCCCTCAGACTCTTCCAGAGTGTTTTTCATTGTGCTATAGACGTACATGGATATTTTCTAGTGCAATTTGGTGAACTTTCAGAGCTCTGGCAAYGTAATTCCTTCCTCTGTGTAAGCAGTCCGTGTCCGCTTGGCAGCCAGCCGTTCCTTTCTTGCTCGCTGCTCGTGCGCTGAGAAGGGAGCCGTGCCTCGCGCTGGGCTTGGTGCGAGTTTCTGCCTTTGCGTGCTGCCCCGGTGCTGTGTGCAGCCACCCACGGCGGCAGCGGGCAGGCCGGCCCTTCTACTACCACGGGGCTCCTCTCAGTAGCAGTGGGGAGCTCTGCATGTTCCTGGGAGAACTCAGTGTTAGAGGTCTGAGGGTTTTAAGACCTCGATTACTTTGTCTTTTGGTCCACGCATTCTATTTTTTTTCCTTCTTTCTCTTTTGAATTGAACTTGGATTTTTCTTTTTTTCTCTCTTATCCATGTCCTTTTCTCACTCCTCTTTCACTTTCTGTTTACTTTCTCATCTCTGGTACTCTGTATTTTATCCTGCACCGTCTCAAGTGAATGTAGCTTGTTTTGAATCAGGAATATAAATGCTTGCCMCTTTCCTTTTGCTCTGCTCCAGGCATGTGTAAAGCGGTAGATAAATGTTGACAGCATTTTGTCTTTGTACATGTTGGCTTACTGCTAGCATTGAGTGCAAATTGCAGAGTAAATTCACATGCTGAATACTAGAGAAGAATTACATCAAAGATCTAATAATGAGTAACCGAAGCTGCCCGCAGTTACGCATTTAGCTTAGCAAGACACTTAAAAAAGGTAAACATATCTATAAAAAGGGACTGTATAGTTTGTTTGTAAGGAGTCTTAGACTCTACTCTCTTACACTAATATCCGTTTTGAATCACTCCRTTGAAGGAAAATGACAGGGTAAAGTTTGTTGGACAGTGGCCACAAGGTTTTGGCTCATGTTTCAAGATATATCATTCTTTTAAATCGTGAGTTAGCTGTAAAAAAAGACAATCCCTCTTCCTACCATTTTCTCTATTCTCTGGATGGTTTAATTTGGAGGCTTTCTAGAGAGCAAATTCTTTATGGAAGAATCAGGTGCATACCAATAGATGGAAAGTGCGTACAGGTCTGTGGACTGACTTTGCTGTGAAAGTGTAATTTAGGTTTGAAACATTTTCGGACTGCTCCTATATTTTAGATAAACTGTTAATTTGAGAGATTTAATGCTGTTGGGTAAGTAKGTTCGGAAGTAGAGCTTTATGAAGAGGTATAACATTTATAGGTTTTTGAGGCTATTTTAGAGTAAGTATATGCTATTTGTAGATCTGACAAGTGTGTTGACAGAAAAGCCATGGTAAAATCAAATATTAGCCTTCTTTTAAAGGCAGACTCTAGGAAAATGAATGTGTTTTGGGTGATACAGGTAAATACACCCCATAAAAGCATTCTAGTCTGTGTCATTGAACCTGGCAGCGTGTCGGGTTTCTGCAGCAGGGGCAAACTCTAGCTGCAGTTTCTCTTCTCCTGTCACGTAAAGATGGGACACAGGTAGACACCAGCCTCCTTGCACACTTTCACAGAGATGAGAAAAGCCAGAGGACAGGAATCATGGTGGCCTGGGCATCGTGATCCCATGGTCATCCGGGCTTGGTGCAAGGGTGCCTGCAGAGGCTTCTCACTCCCGCTCCTGGGTTTCCTTCCTGTCAAAACCATGGCTTGGCAGGGAAGGGCTGAGGTGGCTGTTTTCTTGCTCTGACTTGGATCTTCTCCCTCCTTACCAATTGCTTTCAGATCTGGAAAGTAAATAGCTTATGCAAAGGTGTAGGATGCAATCCTGTACTCTCTTACTCCCCCCTCTAAGGCAGATAGCAGATAAGCGCTGTCATATTAATGATTTCTTATCCTCCAAACTACAAATGCTAAACACAAGTATCAGCATTTCATTTGCACAATGAAAATACAAGTTTATGACACATTCAGAGCATGGGAAATCTGAACACAGTGAAACCCTTTACTGCCTCTTCCATAGGTGAGTCACACACACATCTCTCACAGAGGTCTAGCAAGTCATAAGTCCTCATGACTGCAAAATAAGAATTCAAAGAGTTACATGGCACTCTTCATCCACTGGCAATAATTATCTGCTTATTGAAGCTGGATGCTTCGTGCTGTACACTGGACTTTCTGGAATGTTTTATTCACTCACTGAGCGTTTTGAGCTTTGGAAGTGACTCATGAGCACAAATCCTAGTACATTTAGCCTTTTTCACTTTAGATCGTGTGTTTCCAATGACAAACGTCTGTTGGATTTTCCTGTCAGAACAGCAATCTCTAAATATGTAGATTTGATGCCAGCATCAGAACACGCTGGTAAAAATCCCTCTGTCTGCTATGAGAGTGGGGCAAATTCCTTTATTTTACTATTTCCTCATTAAGATACAAGTTCAGACTCTGAAAAGTGGCTTCTAAAATTTTGTTTGTACTTACACTTTATTTGGGCAGTTTTCTCAGGCAAGAATTAGAGCAGAAACTACCAACCTGTTACTGCAACTTCTTTTCCGATGATAATGAGCAGAGCTTATCCACAGCCAGCTTCAGCTGGACACTCACCATCCCTGTGCCTGTAAGGCTGAGGATGATGCTGGTAAAATAGGTATATTATTTACATTACTAATATGTTATCAAGTGTCAATCATTTTTAAATAATACTGACAGAACTTGGTTAGTAGCAATATAAAATAGTGCGTGGAGCATTCATAACAAGGAGGTACTGTGGTATCTCAAGTAGAAAGAGGGAAGAATGAATACAGAAAGGAACAACGGTCAATACAATTTGAAGGCAATAGGATGATTCCCATTAACTCCCATAGCCACTGGGCTGAGCCTTTTCTTACTCTTGACATCCATGTTTCTTTTATGATATTGTTCTACAAGATGTCAAGACTGGAGAAAAATCCCAAACTTCTGCCATAGATGGATGTGACTCTAGACAAGTGAGAGGAAAAGTTAGACTGAAAATGCAATACTACAGTAGGGTAGTTTAACTGGTGAGTAGGCAGAATTGGCCCAGATAAATAGACCCAGTTAATACTGTAAAAAGCAATGCTTCTGCTCCCCCTCACTTTTTTTTTTTTCATGAAACTGCTGCTATTTGGCTGCAGAGGTGACAGTTTTCATATTTTTGAAGGTAGTGGTCTTATTTTTCCTAAATATGCTAAAGAAAGAAATCGTGATGTGCAAGAACAGTGACTTCTTGTGCCTCTATTCCTGTGCTCCTTTTCTGGCATGGCTGAGAGGAGAAATACTTCACTTGACTGTCATGCACTTTACGACTTAATGGTACTGGGCATCTTTTTGGCATGACCTTAGATGTACTAATGCCAGCAAATATATAGAAAGAAGAATGGATTTGGATTTTTCATTCTCTGTTGAAACATTCACAAAAAATGTTTTCAGTTATTTTTAACATCTGAATTCTCTGTTTTGAAACTATACAACTTCCTTCCCTGAGACTTGGTAAATCGTGTTGTAGGCTAGAGAATTCTTATCACATGGGTCCTCATAAATGAGGTGCTTGTGTTGGAGATAGTGGCAAAACATAACATCAGGAAGGCGTTGCTTTAATTAATGTTTTGCTGAAAAGGAGAGGGGGGATATTCTTAGACGATTTCTTCTTTCTRTGGAGAAGAAATATAATAATATATTACCTCATGATAGCATGATTCCAATGCAAATGGCAGGGACTGGTGGCTTATTAATAGGCCTCGCCTGTAGCAAGCCTCCTTTCCCCGCTTCAGTTTGAAATTGATTATTTTAATACAGAATTCCTGAATGAAAGAGGTTCTTGGCCTTTTCCTGGGCTGTTGAATAATGTATGTGGGAGAAGGCAAATAGAAGCAGAGGGTCTCAGCTGCCGAGACAAAGGGCCGCGCGCAGAGCGGGGGGGGCACATTAGTTTATCATTGCCTTGTCAATCCTCATAGGCTGGGAATCGTGGGATAGCCTGGAAAGAAGCAGCTGCTGAACGTGTGGTAAACTGACCGGGGCACTTTAGAGAGACGACTACATTTACACATCTGAAAACAAGATATTGATTTTCTCTACAAAGCTGGAGAGAAATGGTCATCCTTAAAATATATGTGGACCATGGCTTATTTGCAAAACTGCAGCGCTTTCTGGCTGTTCTGAGAGCCAGAAGACTTGTCGTGATRGGGCTTGCATATCTAAAAATAGACTCTGCATAAACTTTACTTTTCCTCTCTTAGTTGACTGACTGTCTTCCTAATCCTTTCGGTGACTCATTGCAAATAAAATGCAAATGCAAGCAAACTGGATTTGTAAACTTTAAAGAGAATATTTCCCCTGGATTAGTAGATTTTTTTAAGGTAAAAATACTTTGGAAGCTGCACACACTCCTTTTCTGTAGGCTGAATTACATATGTGGAAGTTGCGCCTGTGTGATATTCCTGAGATCTCAAGTGCTGACCATTTCAAACACAAGTAGAACTCATTTAAGGATGTATTTTCACTTTATTTTAACTCCTCACGCAGGAGGGTTTCTTCCTAGCTTTAGGGAGTGACAGAAATAAAAAAGTGAAACAAATTGCTTGAGATGAACAAAGCAAGATGATTAATTGAATTACAATCGTTTTAAATAATGAACAGATTTAAAGCAGAGTTGGGCACATGTTTCCAGGTATTGTGATTGCTAGGTCTGTGGGATGATGGTGTCTTATTGTAGACCAAGTTATTAGGATGCTGTTATTAGGCTAGGATTAGCATTTATGACTTTTTTTTTAGCTCTCAGAAATCCTGTGATCCCTGTGACTTAGCGTCTTCCTGTGCTGGATCCATACAAGACTATTTTCAAAATGTGAATCACAACATGTTGAGAAATTCCATTTGAAGTAGTGTACCTCATCACAATATTTTTATTCATGTATCTCTAATTGCAGGTCTGATTTCCCTGTAAGTATAATGGATAGGTTTGTGGTCCTTATCTGAACAGCCTAGATGAAGATTACAAACATGAAAACACCCTGAAGAGTTTGTTGGCTTCAAGAGCTGCTTTCTTGGTTTTATCAGTGAAAGACCAGGCGCCTCAACACCTGGTAGCAGGTGTAGTCAATGCAACTTTACATATAGTGTGTAGTTCTTGGAGGCTCTAYACTTTGTGAAACAAAAAACTTTATGTCTTGACACTGAGTAAATATAATCAACATTAGCCAGAAGTATGCGACCCCTCCGAAAACAACACAAAATGAAGGCATTAATTTGCCTAGGGCGTTGTCAGATTAATACAGTATTTTCCATCTGAATAGATATAGGAAATGGAGCTRCTCCTTCTTTTCCAGTTTGATATTGTGATGTGAGCAATAGAAGAACTGGAATAAAATAAGATTTTACTGCAACTCTTCAGAGTCAAGGTCAGTGTGGTTCTGTTTCAACTTAAGCGTGGTTCAAATCCTAAATCAGTGAGGTCTTTTGGCAAAGTTTTATGAAATAATCACTTACAGCAGGCTTCTAAGTCTGGAACAGGGAAGGATAATAAATGTTCAGGGTTTTTAATGTTTAGAGAAGCCATTACAATCCTATTGATTGTAATGAGAATTTAGTGCTTTTAAAAACTGGTTCATTTATTTATATTTGAACTTGAAAGCCTAGGTTTAGACAACTGTTGTCTCAATTAATTATTTCAGAATAATAGGTGTAAATCAAAGCAGATATTATTCTGAAAACTTGATAAAATGTAACTTCACCAAGTAAGTGCCTTCTCAGGAATTTGCAGTTTTCCCACAGAAAACCAGAGACACTTCTGAAAATGCAGTTTTTGTGTTCTTGATATTTCCTGACAGTGACATACCACTCTCTCTATTCTGGTTTAAATTGGTCATTGCTAATAACTTCCTTATGAATAACCGCATCTGTGAAAATGTTAGGTGAGATACTTAAAAACTGCGGTTAGAGAATCCTGACTAAGCAACAAGAAGAAAAAGGCTGGATGACATCAGCCAAGAGGAAGTTTATCACTTACTGGAACTCCGCATTGTATCTGCTTCAGGGGGTTTTGGAACAACAGAAAGCTCAAAGTGCCCTGTCTTGCATTCCTTTCCCAGTGAGTTCAGTGGGGGTTTTGCCAAGGAAGAGCCAGAAAGACTCCTCTCAAATGGTCATGAAATACAATAAAGGTATATGACACTCTTCATAGTTATAAGTTAAAATTTGCCTAACAGATTTACTTGAATTAAACATACAGGGAGCAAATAGTAACAGGACAAGATGAAGTCTTGCCCAGAACGATACTATTTAGGTATCTTCTTCCTCTGGTGAAATAAATTCCAATGAATTTATAAGAAAAGAAAGCATTGATACAGTTGCACTGAACACTTTGAAGGGTATCCACAGAATCTAGAATCATTAGAATTTATGACCTATAGAATGATATGGCTGGCAGCTATACTTGATTGTCAGTCTGTAGTAACATACTGTCATTCCATCAGCTGACTGAGGTGTTTGTTAATGGGATAATCTTTTAGATGAGGTGTCCCAGGTTGTGTGATCCCCCTTTTCCTTTAAGTTCAAAGCAACCACCACTCCAGAAGAGAATGTAATGAGGCCATACACCAAACTCTAGGAAAGGATGCTCTACCTACAGAGGTAACAAGAGTTCTCARTCTACTAAGTAGCAGAACAATATGCACAAACTATTGGGCTGTCTTTGAGCAGCCAAGTTATGAGTCCTGAGAAACAGGAATGCCTAGGGAGCCTGCTGCCTAGCCATCATCCTTCTGGTCACAGTGGTCATTAGTTAGAGAATGGTCATGACTTACTGTAGAAGCAGGACTGTTCCTGTAAGAAATATTGAAAGAAATGATGGCATTACAAATAGAGTACTGCATACAAGGAAGTGCTTTCTGGCTGAGAGGACTGTATTTCTAAACAGAGTAYTTCTGGTATGTTTTAAATGTTTAACATATGTGTATTTACAAGGCTATGATTATAAAAATATCATTCATCAGTATGATGAAACACCTGTTGAGAAGATGAGGATCATCGAACAGTATAATAAAATCATTCCCAAACTTTTCCGGACACAGAGCCAACAGTGGTCTACTTTAAGCCTAGTTCTGTAAGCACAGTGTTATGAAAATTCARTATTAACTGAGTCTGGTATAAATTGAAATTTAAATAACTTAATACTAGGCAGATTGGCTTTTACTTCCCTTATGTAGACTGTAACAGATTAATAAGAGTAGGAAGAATGTTGCCAGAAGTCAAAACTGTTTAATGTATGTAATGTTGAACATCACATGSCATCTGGTATCACACGAAAGGAACTATAGGTCAGAAGCAGAAAAGGATAAAGGGAGAAGCGCGACCACTGGAGGCTGTAGTTCAAAACAGTCCTCTGAATGTTACTCTGATTTTATATAATCATATGGGAATAGGAGTACCTTATCCAACAGTATTATTCAGTTCTGTATCCCTCTATGTTAAGGTGAAACCTGAAAAACCCAGGAGTATGATGCTTGTTTCATGAGGACAAATGCAGTTCTCACTTTAAGACAAATATCAGATATCAACATTCCTGATACGTCTGAGATGTGATGAGAAATTGCTGAACAGATTAAAATAAAGCCTTGCTGAGCTATGGAACTTCCCCTCTCTCATCACCTCTAGTGATTCACCTCTTCCAAAGAGAAACTACCGTTTCCTGGCACCTTCGAGTGCACTGAAGATGCTTCAGGACAACGGAAGACCAACATGTGAGCTCGTAATGCAACACTGCAATTCTGAAACTTATGTTTCTCTTTGCCTTTGCAAAAGCCCACTGAAACCAGTGTGCTGAAGCCAGTGAGCAGAACTGGAGCCTGACTGCAAACAGCGTGCAATGAGTGAGGGGAGTTTGAGGCAGGTTCTTTTCCCAGGAGCATTAAACTGTTACTGCACTGTAAGGAGGTTCCATTAAAYGCTCAAAATGCTGTAGGAGGGGCATAATTATAATGTTCTCTTGAGGTCCTTCTCGTGATTTCAGTGGAAGGAGTTGACTTTCTCTCTTTTCCTTCCAGTCTAGTTCCATTCCTGTTGAACACTGAAGACATCCTGGCTCCACAACTGCTCAAGCTGTCTAGAGTGCAGGTACTAAACCCACTCYACTAGTCCATGTCAGCAGTGATGTGTATGCAGCAGTCTCTCAGGACAAGGGTGTTGTTCCTTCCCATCGGCGTTATTCAGAATGAGAATCTTCCTCCACAAGAGGTTCATTGTGAGCCTTTCTCCTGCCCAACAATCTCAGGCAAGTCATTTGACTTCTTCTACCTGTTACTCAGCTGAGCGTAAAATGCAGATCTGTGCTAGAAACCAGGTGCTGTATAACTGCACAGAGAGATTTCTGAGCAAAATGACATTTCTAGTTTAGAGTGAAGGTATCTTTTTGTTTTTTGTTTTTGTTTTTTTTCTCCCTCTGCATATAGCTAGGAGCAGAGAATAACAGGGAGGCATCAAATGAGCAGGACACAGGTCACGCAACCAAATCCCTGGTCTGGCTACTGCTCCTGCAGCTCTGATAACGAAGGGCTGCTCTATAGGCCGACAGGCTGGCAGGGTTAGGCAGGGCATCATCAGCTTTATGCATTGGCTCCTCTGTCCTGCAAATGATTGTTTTTGACTGAATTAATAAAATCCCAGATGTCTCCAGGAAGAACAAGGAAGATGAGTTACAGTGCCCTCAGGTAATAATTGCAAAGGAAGTGCATGTTTCTGCCTCTAYTGGGCAAACCCTTCACTCCTCTTTCCTTATTGATCAAGGTAAACCATTTGGTGTTAGGGGTGTCCTACTTCCCTGCTGGCACAGAGGAATATTGTCTCCTTTCCTCAGCCCACACTAGATGAGAAGCAGGTAGAGAACTGCATTTCTCCTGCTCCCCCTGGGGTTAGCCCTGGAGTGCTACAGCTGCCTGGCATCGCTTGCTCAGGAGTGCTCCCACGCAAGAGGCTCCTTTCTCTATGACCAGTAATAACGTTTCCTGATTTTGGTTCACATTTCCATTCTCCCAGTTTACAAAGCATAACACAAAGTTAAACACCAATCTGCCTTTACCTTCCAGTCCTGATAATATACTACTGTGGGCTGGGTCCTGCCTTAGTAACAAGGATATTACAAGCAGAATATCAATATTAAAGTAATTTTCTCAGCACATTTCCTTCTGTACATGTGTGGTGTGGGGGAGAAGCAGGAAGTAATACCTGCATTTTCGTTCAGAGTAAATGTTGTTTAAATTACTCATTCTACAGAGCAGCTAAATGCATTTCATGTTCCCCTAAAATTTCSTGTTAAAATAGATGCTGATACATAGTGTCCCATTTCAAAAGATTTTTGTAATATATGAAAAGTTGTAATGCATAATAGTCATACTCTTGCTTTGTTTCCACTAATGTTGTGGAAACACTTAGATTATTTTCCCAGACCAATAATCCTTAGCAGCATATAGTTTTAAGAAAGGTAATTTATGCTCTCTGTTTTAGTGGATAGAAATAGTGATTACTCAGAGCTATCTCTGGAGGGGAATATAATAAAAATTGAGCTTGAAACAGTGAGGGGATACAGAAAATCCTGTAATATAGAATACTCATTTTTCCTTGCCTGCAGTGTTTTGTACTGCTGTAGTCTTTCTCTTGCCAAATTTTGTACACTTCTGGTGCAAACTAGATGGTCTGTGAAAGTGTAAGAAATGGAGCTCTTGGGTTAGAAACTGAGTTAAATAACCTTTTTTTTTAGTTAGAAGTTTATCTCAAATTCCTTGCTTCTATGTCCTTGCTGCTATGTTAATCCCAAGAAACAGAAAACATGAGATCTCTTTTGCTCCTCCTATACATGCTACCTGTCTTTAAAGTTAGTGATCTCCTTAATCAGGTTCCCACTTATCTGTTAACAGATAAGGCTTAGCAGTTTAGTTAGTTAAATGCTTGGCTTCCAACTGCCTTACTGTGATTTATTGACTTGTTATTGTTCAGAGAAGATGTCCGAGTTAGTGTTAGATGCAATGCTGAAAAACAGTCACTTGCTACCTGAGTTTTTGTTGTTTTCTGTTGTTAGTACATTGCATTTTCTTAGTATTTCACCTCTTTTCACATCTGTCTTTGTCAGCCGGAAGAGCTGAACAGAGTAGTACCCAGTAGCTGGCCATTAGGTTGCGCACATCTGCWGACTCTCACAACAGGACTGTGAGTAAATAGCATTATGCAAACCAGTTGGGCCAGGGAGCATGCCGCTGGACCTGCTGCTGACCAACGCTTAGAGAGCAGTTAAGCTSTGCTGCGTTACAGCAGCTGTAGTGGAAGCTTTACAGAAGCTAACAGGGAGTCTGAGTTAGTAGATAGCTGGTGTGGTGTAAGACCGGGCCCTCCTGTTTTAATATAGCACTACTGGAGGGTGTTGTCCAGGGCCAGAAGCAGTGGTTGTGGTTTGTGGGCCATGTGACACAGGTTGATTTGAGTTCATTTACAAGTAGATGAGATCCACTCCAGCTGCCTTTCTTGGAGAAGTTATTTCATTCCCCTATTAGCAGTTATCACGCATTGGCTGTAGCAGACTGGAGCTGTATTCCCCTCTCAGAACTGCCAGTTCAGTCACAGAGACAAGATGAGGTGAGGAACTTGCTTATGCTGCTCCTCTGGAATCAGGCTAGTGAAAGCTTTGCTTTCCCATGGACTGGCAGGGAAGCTGGTGAAGTATAATTCTGATGTAGGGTCATATAATGGAGAAGTTCTGTATTTCTGTGGGGTATCTGCAGAAGCATCTCACTGTCACACCTGAGGGCAGGCCTTCAGACTGTCTCAGCAAAGTGTTTATCAAAAGTTCTTTTCATCCAAGATCAGGTATCTACAGATGCAGCTGAGAAGTGACTACAGTTCTTCTTTAATAGTCAGACAGGCCAACAGGGAAGCAGCTTCCTGACCTCACCAGTGGAGTGGGAAAAAAAAATTTAAATGCCTCTGTTACATTATAAATTGCTAAGTTAGACAGCCTACTAGTGATTTTCCTATGAGTCAGTCTGAAATTAAAGGTAATTTAAATTGAAGGTAATCAAARGCAACTTTCTGTAGAGTCCTTCTCTGATACCGATACACACTGCCTGCACCCAGAAATTACACTGCTTTTCTAAAATCCAGTATTATTTCAGTGGCACAGACGGGGACTAAATACATCACTGTAAACATGTTACAGCTGTTGGAAGGGGAATAAACTTGTCTGCTGTATAAGGCATCTATATATTGGTACCCATATTAAAGATCATGCCAATGTGTCTATTTCTTTTGATGACATCTCCAAACAAAATARTTTATACTGTTGCTGTAGCTGTGTATGGAAAAGATCTCTAGGTTAATTTGTCCATACGAAAGCTTRTCATGCAGAAACATTGTCTTCCTCCATTCTCCAAAGACCTTGAGAAGTTTTTAAGTCCTATCTGATTTTGGTTTAATGTTATGATGAAAAATGCATTTTTTTTTTACCTCCACACCATTAGGAAACTTGGGCCCTTCCTAGCTAATATGGATCCAAATCAGAGATGCCAAGCACCTATTGACTTCATCTGGATATTTAATGCTCCTGAGACTTGGCCATCCTTGTTTTCAGACATCATTATTTTTATGCTGATTTCATTCAGTGGTAAATACCAGCTGGAGAAGAGCAGGACGCTCAGGATAGCTCCTTCTTCATTTTTCATGGACAGACTAGGGACTACAGAAGTGCATCAGGTGTCTGCAGAGGAGCCAGCATCCTGCCTTTGCTTCTACACATTAGATGTGCTCTGCTGTACACTGCAGTATGGTCAATATGGGTTGCCCAGTCATTAATTCAATCCATAGGGACCTGCTTTGAACTAGAAAAGTATTCAATATATTTCATAGAATCATAGAATCAGTAAGGTTGGAAGGGACCTCTGGAGATCATCTAGTCCAAACTCCCTGCTCAGCAGGGTCACCTAGAGCATYGTAGACAGGGTTGCATCCAGGCGGGCCTTGAAGATCTCCAGAGAAGGAGACTCCACARCCTCTCTGGGCAACCTGYTSCAGTGCTCCGTCACTCTCACAGGGAAGAAATTCCMCCTCACGCTCAGRCRGAACTTCCTGTGCTTMAGTTTCTGCCCATTGCCTCTTGTCSTGTCACACRGGACAACTGAAAAGAGTTTGGCCCTGTCCCCTTGACACCCTCCCTTCAGATATTTGTAGACATTTATAAGATCCCCCCATAGTCTTCTCTTCCCCAGGCTAAACGGGCCCAGCTCTCGCAGCCGTTCCTCATAGGGCAGATGCTCCAGACCTCTGATCATCTTCATAGCCCTACGAGTCCTATACTAGACTCTCTCCAGTAGCTCCATRTCTCTCTTGTCTTGGGGAGCCCAGAACTGGACACAGTCCTYGASATGAGGCCTCCCCAGGGCTGAGTAGAGGGGCAGGATCACCTCCCTTGACCTGCTGGCAACACTCTTCCTAATGCAGCCCAGGAGACCATTGGCCTTCTTGGCCACAAGGGCACATTRCTGGCTCATGGTCAGCTTGTCATCCACCAGCACTCCCAGGTCCTTCTCTGCAGAGCTGCTCTCCACAAGGTCAGCCCCCAGCTTGTACTGGTGCCTAGGGTTATTTCTCCCTAGGTGCAGGACCCTGCACTTGCCCTTGTTGAACCTCAGGAGGTTCCTCTCCGCCCAACTCTCCAGCCTGTCCAGGTCTCTCTGAATGGCAGCASAGCCCTCAGGAGTATCAGCCACTCCTCCCMGCTTAGTATCATCTGCAAACTTGCTGAGGAGGCATTTCAACTGTTTCTGGTCAAAAAATGTAGATTTTAATATAGAAATATAAAAAGAAAGATAATAGCAAAGGTAAATCCCCAGAATCTTCCAGAAAGCAGGGAATTTGTACCCCAAAATAAGCCAAAATTATACTGCATAAATGYGAGTGTTTGATTCTGCTTGTTCTTGTATCGGTCCCTAAACTATAGATAGAGGCCTCCAAACAATTTTTTTAGAGATTATTGCTTATTTCTCCAGTTAAACCCCAGCTTTCCTAAAATACTAATATTTTCACTTTAATCCATTAAACAAAATGAAAATATTCAGTAGGTGAAAAAGCAGAATTTAATGCTGATTTTTAGGAAACCGCTATGTAAGCTCATCTCATGAGGGATCTCCAAGCAGACAAGCAAGTCTTTATCTCTAGTCTCTGTACATTTTTTAAACTCACAGCCTAAAGCATATTTTCTTTTCCCAACACTGGTAGAATTCAAGATGCGTCTTTAATTGGTTTAATGGAGCCACAAGGCATTACATTAGACAGCTTTTTCCTAGTTCACAGAGGTCATATTGACATGTACCTCGTGGTATTTCCTTGTTTTCGAGATAAGATAAAACAAAGGGGAAGTGTTCAGTTCCAGGTGAGTGGGAGAGGGCACAAGAAATGGGAAAAAGATAAGAGTGTTTGATGCAGGTGGGAATTTATCATGCAGTCTTTTTGCACTCAGGCAGCAACTGCGTACGAGTTTGCCTGCTTACAGAATCTCAGTCTTACTATTCCTAGTTTAAGGCAGGAAAATAAGAGAGTTATATTGTGGAATAATTAACACTGGAATCAGTCAATGTCTTCCTTTCAAATATCATGAGGTGATAGCAAGTTTTACTAGTACAACTGGGATGATGCTGGGGTAAGTCCCAGTCACCTTGCATGTTAGAATATCAAAATAAATCCAGGTAAAAAGCTACTAGTGGCTGTTTTTCAATCCTGTCCACTTAGTGGAGCCAACTCAGTTCTACAGTTGGAAAATTTTGGATTGAATTTTAATAACTGAATGCACCTTTGTTTCAGAAGATAGATTTATAAATCTTCTCTCCGGAGAAGTGTCATATGCTTCTGGTCTCTTCTACTCCAGTGCACACAGCAACCTTGACTAGCAGTGATGGGCAGTAGCCCATCAGTATTTAYTACTGGCCTAACTGAGTGCAGCTAATCAATAGTGCAAGGTTCATAAGATTCTCTATTTCCAGTTTCCCCCTTCCTACTGGGAACAATTGTTCTTGAGTCTTTTGTGTAGCTCACGCAGGGATGAAAATGTTCTTCCAGTCTTTTTCTTAGGACTTTTTTAGTCAACTCATGGAAGTAAGGGACAAACTGGAGTTCATGGTCAATAGCATGCACACTGGAGGTGGTCCTCAGAATGGCTGCTAGTGGCTAGTAGTCTTGAATGTAAGCATTCTTTTCTTCTAGATTTAGGGTTTGGTCTTCAGCCAGTGCCATGGATTTGAAGGCCAACAAGGATGATTGTGATCATCTAGCTTAGTTTCCTGAGTAACATAAGTAATAGGACTCCCTTCATGAATTCCTGTTGCAAGGCCAGTACTTGTGGTTATACTAGAATATCTTTACGGATCACCCATACAGTAAAGAAAAAAATTACAAAATTTCCATATTTGCTTTGTTATTCTAGCTCCTCAGCTTTGGAGTGAAATCTGAGCCCTACAGTTAGTGTGAATGTATCAGGTTTTAAAATCTGGTGACTGTATCTTGTTCTCTCTAAAATACAGCGTTATCAACTTTCAAATTTCTCTCCCTTTAGTACTTGTGTAGGAGCTATAATCAAGTCAGCCAGTGTTTTTTGAAAGAAGTTAAATAAATTGAGCTCTTGGAGTCTTTCACCGTAGAACATGTTTTCCTGTCTTAGTCATATGCCGCCTCTCTGGACTCCTGAATTTTGCAGTTTCATTCCTGAAATGTAAACACCAGAACTGAGTACAGATTCCAGGAGCAGCAGTACCAGTACCAGGTAAAATGCTGCTCCTTGAGATTCTGCTGTTTTATATGTCCAGAGATTACAATAGCCCCTTGGTTAYTTCGTTGTATAGGAAAGTAGCTTTCATCCACAACCACACCAACTTATTTGCAAGGTCAGTGCTCCCCAAGACAGACTCCTCAACCTGTAACTGTGGCTTGCATTCTTTGTTTCCAGATATGTGATTTTATAATTGGCTCTACTGAAATGCCTATTTGCTCACTGTGCATAATCTACTGAACAGTGTCACCTTGCATTATTGGTCTAGCCTTTCTTCAGTTAATATTGTCCTGGTCTTCATTCCTTATTAGCAATGTTTTATATTTGTTTTTCCTCGAGTCATTGATAGAAATGTTAAGTAACACAGAATAGACCCTTAGGGACTGCATCAGAAAGACAGCTGTTGGGCAATGAATCACTTTTATAATTGCATCTGGAAACTATTATTTAACCAGCTTTTAATACACTTTATGTAATTTTAGTTTTTTTATTGGTCTGGTCTATTAATCAAGATGTCTCATAGAAAGCATCATGGACATTCAGATAGCTTGCATCAACCATTGGCACACAAACTTCCCACTTTGAGTTAGACTGGCAGCGTTAAATTGTAGATAAACTGATGATGATGGCTGATACCTTCCTTGGTAYGCTCCTCTGGCTATAGCGGGAGTAGTGTTGCTTGCGCCTCCTGAGGAGAAGGCTCTTAGCAAGTAAGAGCTTCAGCCTCCTGGAGTCCCCAGAAAGGTCCTAAGTGGGAGATGAGTGATGTCCATGGCTCACTCTGAGCTCTAAGGCAAAGTGCAGCTTCTTCATTGCGGCTGCAGTATTCCTTACTTGGTTTTATGGATTAATATTTCAGTAAAAAAGGGTTGGATAATTGAAACAAAGAAATTATCTGTCCTATTCATTTCATGTGAATCTTGAGCAAAATATATTGGATTTATCAAAATTTAAATATTTAGCTGAAAAGAATTGTCAAAAGGATTATTGAGCCTCTGTATGGTACATTAATATGAAGTCAAAGCTCACCAGCTTATTCTTTAGACTTTTTACTAAATCGGTTCACTTTCTGAAAAGTCATACTTCTCTACACCTTCAAGTCAATGGTCACCCTCTATCATATCATCAGAATGGGAGCATGCTAGTGGAATCTGACTCCGAGCATTAAGGGTTAAGCTTTTTGTAAGGTGCATTGTTTTAAGTTTCCCAGAGGGTGAGTCATCTCGCAGTGCATTGCATCGAGGTGCATCAGTCATGTAGCTTTATGTCTTGGAGTCATAAAGTCACCTAATCAGATGTGACTGACACTATTTGACATGACAAGTCACCCAGGAAAGTGCAGGAAAACAAAAAACATGTTTTCCTGAAAATTCTGGTTAAAGCTGCTGTCTTTTCCCATGTTTTGTTTTAAATTGCACTGAGGAGCATATGCTTTATAATGGATAGGGGGAGGGAAAAACATATGAAAAGATTTTCTGATCTAGAAATAATCTATTGTCTTCCTGGCATAGTAAAACTTACATAGAAAGTGTTCTTGAAGTCTTTTCATAGTGGAAGCCTTTGGGAATATTGTTTCACTGCGGATATGATAAGATGAAGAGGCACAAGACTTGCAGTGCTTTTCTGGCGTACAACAAACACACGTGTACATATACACACAAGTGCTTTTGCTAAGATCCAGAAGAGAAACTGAAGACCTATGTAATTTTATATGGCATCACATCATGCATATGCTGAAGATTTCTTCTACTTGTAAGTACTCACATAAAACAGTTTGGACACTAGAACACTAAAAAATATAAATCTACAAGTTTCATATACCTAAAGAAATAGGCTGATCTTATATGAGTTGCTCTTTTTAGTCCAGTATTATGCTCGAGATACTATAAACAAGAGTTTCAAAGGGCTTCTAAAATTATTGTCAGGATCAAGTGTGGCCCTCTCCATCTGCTTCTCTGCCTGAACATTTATGTACCCAAACTGTTGCACAGCAAACATTGTAAACGCTTGTACACATGCTTATACTAACTGGTATTTTTAGTTCTTCCAAATGGCTGCATAACTGGAAATATCCAACAAGTTTATGCTAAGAAGAATTCAGCTACTGCCTTTCTTTGCAGTGGTGTTCTCTTTTTTTTTTTTTTTAATGATAATTGGTGTCTTTTCTTTAAAGCTGATTTCTCAGGAGTTGCATAATTTTGACATCATGACAGTCTGTAAGATAAATACTTCAAAGGGGCCTGTAAGAATTTAACAGCTGGAGGAGGAGGAAGATGATAAGAATTTATTTGAAAAGTTTGGGCAGCTTGGCTCTTAATTTTTTTAATGCTTATGATAGTCAATAATAAAAATTACACTACACTTGTCTTATACTAGAAATTTTCTAATCCTAAGAAAATTATCCTGTAAGTAAGTGGTCAGGTCCTAGCATCTGTATTTAGCTATCTTATTCCCTGTCGCCCCTTTTCACCTCATTGACTCTTAATGGAGTTAAGCAAGCAATAACTTACATATTTAAAGTTATAAAGGTATGAAGTATAGCAATAAAGGTAGAAAGTTCAGGTTCTTACAGYCAGGCAGGGAGAAATTAGCATTTGAAAATGTTGTTACTTGTGTTTCGTTACATAAATACAGATTTAGGGGACTAGTTTTGGGTCCCTGAATTGACAATTGGAGCCATGCATCAATAAGATTCATGCTGTGATAAAACAGCTTCTCAAGAAGCAAGCAACTGAGCCTAGTTGGGGTATCAGCTTTCAAGAAGCTGGCTTTTATTTTGCTTCTGCAGTATTTATCCAGTAAGCCTCCTGTCAAGCCTAGGAAGAGCAGCAGCTGTTTAGAACAGTTCATGTGTTAACAAGTGACTGTACATTCACTAGCAAGAGCATGGGAACATGGTAGAAAATAACTGACTCTCTTAAGACTGAACCTAACAAGAATGAAACGCAGCAGAGGAAAAAAGAAATATTATAACACAGAGTTCTCTGAAGAACTGAAAATGTACAGCCTTTTCTATTCTCCGTGTGTCTGGTGTAATCCCCTCCTAACGTTACTCCAGAGGAAAATCTTAGTTYACACTTGTTTTCTCTGATGTGGATGATTTAGCTTCATACTGTTCTACTGCATCATGTAAGTTTCTTGCCTGTTTGGATGGATGATTCTGATAATTGTAGCTGCTTTAATAGCACTGGAACATGTTGAGCTAGCAGAACTTCCGGCAGAAACATGTTTGAGGTTTCTAGAGGCTGTTTTTCAGACTTTCCAGCTGCCTGCACATGGGTAGGTGCATTTCCTAGGTGCATACCCAGCCTGGAAGTAACCTGACAGCTAGGCAATTGGGAAGTTGCTGGCTGCCTGATTTGCAGTGGGTTGGCTTCCAACATGCTCATTCTTCAGATACGCACTGACACAGATCGTTCTAGTTTAGAGGAATTTTTGTGATTTAGAGTTTGTATCCATATAGAATGCAGCACTGGAAAACTCCAGTTTCCCATAAAATAGTTCCTGTTTTCAGCCAAGCGTACTTGAGTGGTTTGAGTTTGTGACATGCCCTACCTGCAGCTAGGAGGCCAGGGGATAGCTTGCCCCAGGTCGGGCCAGTGCTCCTTAGTTTCRTGATACTTTGCTTTCAGCGTGAGAGGGGAGAGCATTACCTATTTCACTTTGTGCTGCCTTGCAGCGTACTGGCCCTGCTGCGTTTGGACAGCTCCACGTTCATACTTGCTGCAGGGCTAGTTTTAAYGCTCTCAGGGCTGCCGTGTCCCTCAAAAGACCCTCATCAGCCCCATCTTCCCCCAGGGACTGGAAACCTGAGATTACGAGCCTACAGCTCCCAGCAGGAAGAATATCACATTAGCCTGGAATGATAACCTGGCCAGTTGTGTTTTGCTTGGGATCGCTTACAAGATATTATTTCAAACTTGTGATCATCTTCTCAGACCTTTACATTTATAACCCTCTGCTCCTCCAGAAATGTGTGGATTCTTGTAGGTTGTTAAATATGATTGCATTGCATTTCCCAGTTGTTTGTAGAAATGTCAGGTTTTTGTGTTTTCCTTTCCGAAGTTTTAAAAAATCTGTTCAAACAGAAAACGCTGTCAGGTGGAAATGAAAGAGATTTCGAAGAGGACAGTTGTAACCCATTAGTAAAAACAAATCTGTTTTGCTTTTGTTTGAGATGGAGATTAAGACCTTATTTTAGACAAGTCCTTGAATACTCCCTAACAAGCACTATAGTATTAAAAGGAGTTTTCCCAAAGTGCTATAGTTACATGGCCTGTTAATCTGACCAGATGATGTAGAAAATAAAGGCTAAACTTCATGTTGCCTCTTTTAGCTTTCTTAAAATTCTGTTTTTCACATGTGATATTGTAGTTACTATCTGGATGAATACAGTTATCTTGCAGAGGTGCTATTGAAAATTGAATCCTAACCTAACAGATCAAAGCGGTGACCTTTAATTACTCTGAAAAGTATGCAAATTCAAATATTTTTGTTCTCCAAAAATAATAGACCTATCCTAATTAAATTATATGTGTCCCTATTTTCGGGGTGGGTTGTTTAATTCCTGCTTACAACTGTTTGGCTTTTGTTGCTGTGGCTTGCTGTAAGTTTTTTTTCTCTCTCTTTTGCTCTACTCCCATTAGAAAAACATACTTCAACCTATTTGTTTAAACAATAATGTTTTCTCTCAGTGTATCATCTGATGAGCTATTGGCTTCATAGTCTTTATTAAAAAAACAAAAATATCCACATGGGTGCACAGTGTTTGGCTAATTAATTTCTGATAATTTGTAGTGTTAATAGCCAGCTGCCATGGGCTTGTATGACTGTTAATCTGTGGAAGAAGGCATGGTGAAATGATTGGAGATCTGTTCCTGCTGGTTGCCAGATGAATTCTTCTTATGACAATGTCACTAGGTTAATTAWTTCAATTAATGACTCCCAGTGCTATGTTTTTCTTTGTCTTTTTCATTTGCCACAGGCTGCTGAGCGG
Source organism: Rhea americana (assembly GCF_003343005.1). Taxonomy (NCBI): domain Eukaryota; kingdom Metazoa; phylum Chordata; class Aves; order Rheiformes; family Rheidae; genus Rhea; species Rhea americana. Next base: position 8,189,076 of record NW_028186756.1, read on the forward strand.
CTATTCATATGGATATATTCTGAAGTTTTGTCACAGGTATGGAATAAGGTACATTTTTATTTCTAGCTCTGAAGTGTCTCAATTTTTTACTGACRTTTTGCAGCTGTTTTTTCCATTAGTAATTAGTTACTCTTTTGTTTTTTTGTAAGCATGAGCAATCAAATGTCCATGGCTTTATTATTTTCAGGAGCAGTCATGATTTTGAGTAACTTAAATGTTAGATTTTTTACTTTCCCATACAGAAGAAAACTCAGAATTAGTTTGGAATTTTGTTTTTCTGATGGCCTGAACTGAATGTTTCCTTTCAAGTTTTCTATCCTTGAACAGAATAACTGCCAAACTGGGTCAGACTGCAGGTGTATCTAGCTTATCATCTTGGCTCCTGCAGCACATGTGCCAAAAAATTATCATCAGTGCTCTGCAGGAACCTCAAGCAGATACCAGGGTCGTTGAAGCCCCCCACAAGAACTAGGGCCTGTGATCATGAGGCTACATTCAGCTGTCGGTAGAAGGCCTCATCGACTTCCCCTTCCGGATCAGATGGCCTGTAGTAAACACCAGCAAYAGAGTCGTCCATGTTAGGCTGCCCTTTAATCCTTACCCATAAGCTCTGGATTCGCTCTTCATCCATCTCTACGCAGAGGTCGGTACATTCCAGTTACTCTCTCAAAGGGTAACTCCACCATCTCACCTTCCTGGCTTGTCTTTCCTAAAAACACCATCCATGACAGCATTCCAGTCACGTGAGCTATCCCATCATGTCTCTAACTGCCAGGAGGTCATGGCCCTGTGACTGCACACATACCTCTAATTCTTCCTGTTTATTCACCATGCTGCCTGCATTTGTGTACAGGCATTTCAGGGAGGTAATTGAGCATGCARGTTTCCCAGGAGGGGTGCAAGAAGATCCTCCATAGTCATGTCCCATACACACTTCCCTGGCTGCATGCWCCTGCTGGAGACATCCCAACTTGAGCCGTGTTTACTGACTACCCTTTCACTGTAACTCTCCCCTTACCCCCATTTTTCCTCGTTTAAAGCCCTCCTTACTAAGCTGGCCAACCTGTTGGCAAAGGCACATGTGTCCCGCTTAGTGAGGTGGATCCCATCTCTCTCCATCACTTGTCGATCTTCAAACAGGGTCCCATGGTTGTAGAAACCAAAACACCGTTGCCAACACCAGCGGCACAGCCAGTTGTTAACTTGGAAAATCCATCTATTCCTTCCCCCATTCTTCCTCCTCACTGTCAGGTTTGAGGAGAAAATGACCTGAGCTTCCAGATCATTGACCATCATCTCCAAAGCTCTGAAATCCTGTTCCAGTTTGCCCTTGGTATCATTAKTTCCCCCGTGGAAGAGCAGAGGGTAATAGTCTGATGTGTGCACAAGCCTTGGTAGTCTTTCCATGACATCTCGTATTCGAGGCCCTGGCAGCCAACAAACCTCTCCAGAGGAGAGGTCAGGTCAGCAGATAGGTGCCTCTGTCCCCTGCAGCAGAGAGTCACCCACAACAGTCATTCACTGCTTCTTCCAGGTGTTCCCACAAAGCGTAATGTTTTTCAGCCCAGTTGCTTCCGCTGAAGTCATGCTCAGCTCCTCTTCAGCTTGGAGAGCACTGAACCTGTTCCTCAACTGTAARTCTTCAGGAGGAGTAAGAGCCTTTCTCCTGCTATGAGAAGTGACCAGTTTCCAGCTTTCTTCTACAGTATTATGATGTACCATTTCACACAGCACAGAGCCCTCTGGCAACTCCACTGCTGTGGAGAGCTGGGACTCCTGGAGCTGTATAGTCTCTGAGAATATTCTGTCTATCKCTTGCTCATCTTCTCAGATACTATGCAGCCTGCTGACTTCCTCCCATAACTCCTTTACCTGACAAGACAAGTCATCAACAACTGCACACCTTCTGCAGGAGAGCTGACTGTCAGTCCAGAAGAGCTAACTATACCCAACACTATTTTTTGATTAGTGGACAAGTCAGCGATATAAGGATCATTTTAATCGTGTGGAGAACTGATTCAAACCCAGTGAAGACTCTAAAGGGCTTAAAATGAGAGAGGAATCTTTCCCTGGGGCATTGCAGCATCCTAATAAACCTGGAGGAAAGGTGTAGTCAGGAACAATATGAGCTATTACCAGGAGATTCGTTCTAGATATTAGCATCACCCAAAAAGCTGAAGAACAGGTGAAAKCTGATATTACCTCTGCAGTAAAGATGTGGAGAGTTGCCTTCCTCTGAAGCACTGGCTGGTGCTATACACCCTCTTCTCTCTGTGTAGGAGTCTCTGGCATTCCCAACCACRCTTTCGAAGACTGTAGACTGACTTCATGTTGTCGCTGTTGCCTGCACCATACTAGCCATGCTGAGTTCTGGATGCTGAGTTCAGCATCCTCTTCGCAGGAGAGCTTAGAGTAGGGTCTTCACTGCATGGTTCATGAGATGTCTGCTCTTTCTAAGCCAAATGCACGCTTGAACAGCCATTTTGGGGAGAGAAGAGCGGACTTCGCAGTTCACTGCTAAGCTCTGTGCAGCCCTATGTGTTAACAAAGCCTTCAGTGAAGTTTATGGCATCTTTTGACACTTGTTATCTAATGAAAAGACTATTATCCCTCTAAGGGGGAAATCACCATGTGCTTTTCTTTAAATTCAATCCAAACATATACTTTTAAAATAGAAACACTCTAGTGTTTCATGTCAGATCCCTTTRGTATAAGCAGCTGCCCAGGCAAACCATACACAAGAAGCATAATTTGAGCTGTCATTTCCCAGCAGTAAATGCTTTCCTTTGTCTCTAGCAGCTGAGTGATGCAAATCAGGATATGTAAATTTGGGCAATAGATCTTAATTATGAGCAGCAGGTGTCTGTGCAAGGGTGCTCAGGTAAGGGGGGGTAGTACAGCTACTGTGACTTACTTGTTGTCAGTGTACAAAGAGAGGGCTACAAAGCTCCAATTAATTATCCACRTTAATGAGCTCAGCCACCCAAGTGAAAGGAGAGTGCCTTGTCTGCTACTACAGTTTAGTCTTCTCAGTGGACATTGGTTTAAAAACCAGTTATGCAGCTCAGTTTCTGAAGTGCACCAACAGCTAGCAGTAAGGATTAAATTACCATGATAAGCCCTGAGAAATCAATTTGCAGGAGCATAAACTATGATGAATAAACCTGTTGGAGAAATGAATTGGCTGAGTGATAATTCCTTAAGCTGCTTTGGCCAGAGGAGCATCTCCCAGGCTTGTTTGTAAATGTGACTGTTCTTGAGCAGACAACACTTTTTAACTCTGACTGATTTAAAAATAAATAAGTACTTATTTTGCCAACACCACTAATCATATTGCAAACATCAAGGTCAGGTGAGCTGGAGGACACGGTTCAGCCTAATATATCTTGCAGATTACTCTTGGACTCTACTGCCTCTGTCTTACATCCGAACAGGCCCAGTTACGTTAAAATACATAGGAATGAAGCCTCCAGAGCAGGTGGGTCCACACTCTTTCTTCGTTTTGACTCCTAACCAAAGTAGGTCATTCAGTTTTTGTGYCACTCAACCTGTGGCTTTTCTACCAAGGATGCTAATAGTGTACCACTTACTGCAAAATGAAACTTTATTAATTCTTTTTGCTGATGTCACCTGTCTGCTTTGTAAGCAGATGTGTAAGTGTGAAGTTATACATTGTGGTTTGAGCTGATCTAATGTCTTGCTGCTGCCTGAAAGAGTGAGTCTGTTCCTGGATGTGTGATCCTGTCCTTGCACACGTTCTTAATTACCTGACGTTCCATATGGACTCAGTTCAACTTGCTGACCAACAGAAAAATAGTCCAGGAAAAATAGCAGATGATTTCATGTCAGGTTAGTGAGCTGAATTGGCTCAGTGAAGTTGTGATAACCACTGGGACCAGGAAAATGGGTGAGACGGAAGGGGGAAGAGAGAGGGGAGGCAGGACTTGCCTCTTCAACGAAGCAGCACTGCTAGTAGGTCCACCTTGTTGTATTRTAGCATGTAACTTGACTTGTAGCTAGTCAATCTCTGTGTGGTCCTGTAGTGCTCCCTGCCTTTTGGCAGGGAGCTTTGGCGTTGATCTTCAGAAGAGTCAAATCAGGCAAATAGACACTAAATATAAATAGAATATAAATATAAATATAAATATACACTAACCGTATCAACCTGCAGTAGATCCCCTTCCAATAACCCATGCTGTTTAATGAGTTAGTTCCCAATCACAACAAAAGTTGATGGATAAAATAACACTGAGTAACATTCCTATGAACGTACAACAGAGGGCACTATGTGAATCTAGAAATGTTAGGAGCTTTCACAGAAAGAAGCTCAGAACTTCCCCCTTGATGYTAGACCATCCTTTTTCCACCCAGCAGAGCCATCGTAATTCTGTTGGGCAGTTCAAGTAGTAATGTGCAGAAACCACGCAGGGAGAGAGTAAGGGCCGRGTTGTCACCTGGCCAGTATACTTTTATCAAGGGTTTCACCCTTGCAGTTTKCCTCTCATTCTCTACACTGGTGGGCTGGGACCCCCAGGCCATTCCCAGGGTGGGCCAGATTTATGCCACTCATGATCTAGAGCAGATTGGAAAGACTTCACAGCCCTTCAGTCAGTCATCTTTCCAAGTTTTTCTTTTTGCCTCCTCTATCTCTGGCAATATCTGAGGGGACACGTGGGGCCTCATTATGCATTGTGCTACACCTTGTGCGGCCACTGAGATTGGTGCAAAGTGGATGTTAAAGAGTGTCATTCCTRTGCAGCAGAGTTCATACCCCCTTGATAAATGATTACCTGAGATATAGAGAAATTAAGTGTCAACCCCAACATACCACAGGTATAGTTTTGCTACAAATTTAGGGCATTATATTTAAAAGAATTCAAAATTTCTCCGTCTCAAAACAACGAAACAAAATCTCTTAACAAMTGTTATCATATGGGAGGAGGACTTTTGGTCAGATTATAGCAGATCAGAGTAACTGGATCGATGACCTCATATGCCTAGCATTATATGTAGACAAATAATTGTAAAACGGTCACTTTGCTTTTCTACCGCTACCGCTTCTTGCAAAGCAATACTCATTTATTTGCTCTTAAGCAGAAAACTTGGGGAATATGGGTTCAAGTTTAAATTTGTAACATCCCATAGATTTGTAAATCTTTCCAAAACCGGGAATATTTCTAAGTAAGAACTGAGCATCTCTAATTGTTTAGAGGAAATGTTATTACATAATGCAGGGCAAAACAGTCAAGCCACTTTAAACAGGGTCAGTGAACGAAGGCTTCAAGGTAAAATCAGCTGTTTATTTACATCCATTGTCTGCTTGTTTCCCACACAAATATATTCTGTGTTTAAAATTTATAAAGCTGGGCAAGCCCTTCTCACGCTGTTCTCGGTAAAATATTGCTCACCACATCTCTCTGAGGGTCTGCTGACAAATAGGCTCTTGTTGTCTAACTTTCTCTCTGCTGAGGTTAATGATTAAGTGGTTCAGAAGGTTAATTCCTGGAGATAGTGTTGTCTTTAGCTTGAACAGATGTTGGTAGTGCTTTAATGTGGTTATCAAACTCTGCTGCTCTCCGTTCTTCGCTGTGAGCAGCGTGGAGCATTGTTCAGCAGTGCATTCCAGGCCCACGCTATGGAGATCCAGCAGAGCTGAACGTACCAGTGCCTTGCTGCCACAGTGCGCCGGCTCTTCTGAGGTCACGGGGGATAATGACGCTATATAGCACAGAAACTGATAGCAACAGTCTTTAAAAGAATCTGTAAATATTTGTATATGCATAAAGCTACAGAATATCTTTTGATGCTCTTATTGAACAATCTGTAAAGCAACTTACAGTCTTTATATCGCCAAATCTTTCAGTAGCCYCCCCCAATAGAGTAGTGCATCACTGTGCAAGCTCTTCCCTTCCTCCCTTTGGAGCCTCATATCTTGTGAGAGGAGCTGAATCTCAAGGGCATCTGAAGTAATCTGTTATGTAATYAGTACCTCTAGCAGTCTCGTGAAACACTGAGGGTCAGATCAATGAGAAACATTTACAGTGCTTGAAGCTCTGGCAGTATAGGAGTTGGTGGACATGTGTGGAAGTCCTTTATTCACCTCTCCTCTGCATTGTAACTATCCATCGTTATCTTGTATTAGCTAGAAGGAGGAGTGGGGACAAGGAGGCTCAGTGTCCTGGAATGCATTTAATGCAGGTTTACCAAACATCTCACTCTTTTCTTCCTCAAGACTGGTCCAGACCAATTAGCAGAAAAGTTGCTGAACTTAAAAGCATCTAACCTCACTCAGTCATATAAGAATCTCATCATTTTGGTTGTTGCTTTGATTTTCTTATTATGTGTTTTTTTAACATCACTAGCTCACAAATTGTATCCGGTTTCAGTACAGGATAAAGCATCATGTTTTAGTTTGGGGAAGAATTACTGTTAACTGTCATGGATTAACTCTTCTCTAGAGGTGAGTTTCTGTTATCTGGCTCATGAAGACAGGGCACTTCCCAAAAACCTTATCTTTTTATGAAGTTGAGATTTTTTTTAAAGCAAGCCTACACAATTCATGGTTGCAAAAAGAAGGTTGGTCATGTGGCCAGAGTACTTACTGGTATTTTAAGTAACAGAATGCAAAAAAGTACACAAATTTTATAATTTCTGTAAACATTCTTTTGGTGGAATTAATTTTAAGTCTGTTTTATAGCAGAATTCATAATATGTGAACGTCAGTACTGGCAATACTATAAATGAGATAAAATCTTTGTCAGTCCTTTACTWTTTGTGAAATGTAAGTGGAGAGGTTACTTTTTGGTTTTCTGTCATAATCAGCTGAGATTAAATTTGAAAATGATTTTGATAATATCTGCGTCCCAACCCAGTGATGCTGTGTCAGAAGCTTTGCACTGTGGTGTTACTCACTTCTCACTTCCTGACCAGTCAGGTCACCAGTGCTGAGCAGCACCATGCCTCATAAAATTTTAGGTTCTCTGGGATAGGCTGTACTTCTAAAACCAAGGGAGAAGTTGCTGTGATAACCTGACATATTATCACAGGCAATGTCCTATGGCCAGAAACTTTACCAGAAGTGGAATATCTGTATTTAGCCTGTTCTTATCCCGACAGAGTTGAAACATAACAGTGCCCATGTGCTATTCTGGATGGGGCTGTTCCTCCATGTTTCTTTTGGAGCCATGCCATGGGGCCAAAGGGAGTGAGGATTCCTRGGGCCAGCAAAGGAGAAAGCAAGGATTATTACATTAATGAGGGCACTTCTCTGAGGAAGCAGCATGAGGTCCCTAGGCCCAGTGACTCTTCATAACCAGTTTAATTTGTTTTTTGGTCAGATTGTCCTTATATTTACCCCTGGTATATCTTTAAAGAACAATTTATATCCCAGTTCAGTTGTAATTTGCAAGAAGTTTGTTTAATTTCCTTAAATAAAAGCTATTTTTTATTTCTTTGCACTGGATTTATGTTTGATCCCACTTAACCAGAGCTATGCTATCCTGTAGATTTATACCTCCCTATAGCGAGCAAACAGCCCTCASCAGCTGGGTCTTGGGATCACCTCTGCCTTTTTTGTGCAGCTGCATCACTTCAGTAGATCTTTGTTGTTCTGTGATTGATTAGAAACTCCTTCCCTGTCCCATCTTTCTCTTTCTCTGTCATTTTGAACTGCTAAACTTGCAATCTCTGCTTTTGCTCCCTACTTAAGGTTCATTATGTTTGCTGTTGGTGCTATGGATGGCACAGCTCTAATTTCAAGGTCCTTCCCCACCCCCCTACCCCTGTGTGCCAAGTGCTGGAGGGCATTTGCAATGCTGAGGAATTAAGTAAGTTATTTAGTAAATTTAAAAAGCTAGAGTGGGCATAAAGCAACAAGTAACGGTAAAATGGGGGAAGCCTGTTAGACTTCACGGGGCAAAGCCTTACCAAAGTGCTTACCTTGCCTGGATTCTTCGCTCTGCTGAAAGAAGACACGTGCTTCCCGCAGATTTCCATGACAGCCTAGTTAACACTTTTAAAAGCCCTTTACTCTGACRGTAGCTTATGTTTTTAACCAACAATCTCTGTTAGGCTAAAGCTCTATATGCTGTTTGTATATGTGTTCAAAACAGGGATTTGCATGTATACATTTGATTTGATAYGGAGTTTTGTGGGATTTTATCAAAACCTAGTTGAGTATCTTCCAAATATTTCTCTGCAGAACCATATAGACTCAGACATGAGATAAGTGGAGTGAGGACACTGAAAGCACTAGCGAAGYAGCCTAAAGATGTATAGGAAAACAGTAGCTCATGTAAGATGTAGTTTTGATGCTTGCTTTTCTGCTGTATGTACAGCAGAGGGAGTGCAAGGTAATTGGGAAATTAGCATAGCCCAGAACTGTGGGAGTAACTTTGGGGCAGTGCTGGCTGTTGATGTAGGCCAGGGAGAAAAAAGGCTGTGGAAAAATAGGTAATATCAAAAAATTATACAATTTTTATGTACTTTTAAAAGTGCATAAACTGTGGATGGTAATACAATTAGCCACATAGATCTGCCACATAGCCACATAGACTATAAYGAAAAGCACAAGTTGTGTTCAAAATGTACAAAAAGTCATTATAATGCAGAATCTAATCCTCCCCCAAAGCATTCCTGCCTATTTTAATAGGTCTTTTCCTGGTAATATGTATTGGAAATGATTCTGGTACTGCCCAATGGAYGATGAAGCATAAGGAGGAGTATGCTGCAGTGAACTAATTTTAATTTCCCTAGGATTGTATTTCTTATGGTGAACTGTTGTGCATGTACGTGCATGCATTTCACCAGGATTTTAATTAAACGTTGCCATATCTCTACTTGTAATGGCAGGAAAACCTCAAGGGGTCAGGAATGGTTTCATTTGCATGTGTATGAATTTCAAATTGTTAGTGGTATTCCATGAAGTGTCTGTTGGAATTGGTATTTACAGTGTCTGAAACCAGGTGAAGGCTATGATAAGCATGATTACCTCTGAGGATGCCTGGATTTCAGATGATCCTTCAGCATGTGGAGGGCTGCTCTACAGAAGTCCAACAGTGTCTCTTGCAGAAAAGTGACCCTGCCGTTCTTCCATCTCTTCTCTGGCTGCTGTGCTTGTAAGGCACGTGATCAACTGAATCTGGCTGAAAAGCAGCCCCAAACATTTTTTTAAAAAATCCTTTTCAGCTGTGTAAGTTCCAGAGTTCAGTTTATCACACAACAGCACTGATGCTTATGCTGTCATGGCATGGGCACAGGCATGGAAGGGAGATCAGAAACCCAGGATGAAATGGGCTATGTAGCTCTTACTGCTGGGTTAAATGTACATCAAGCTGTGGGACAAGTGTCTTTTACCAAGCTGGTGCTGAGCAGAGCTAGTTTGAAAATAGAATTTATGWTAAAAAATGTTATTCTCCCTAGAAATATTAAATCCACATTCAGCAGTTCCCCATGGTGGGGCAGAAACATTTCTAAATAAATCTTCAAAATGAAATTGAGTCCAGACCTCCAACTTACAAGTTTGGGAGACTTGACTCTGTAGCTGGAGCTCCAGGACCAGCAGGCCTAGGCCAGGCCTCTCACATCGGAGGAGCCTGGAAAACCTGAGACCTTCTACCTAGGGGAGTTAATTAATCATCTAGCACAGAGGAATGATCTTGGTTCTGAGAAGAAATAGGTACTAAATAAAAGGAGTTGGCTGAGAGGAATTAGGGAACGTGGCTTGTTGGTGCTTCCACCATTGTGGTCTATGAGAGGGGAGAGCTACTTTCTCAAGGTGCTTGTTAAGAGGTGGTGGAGTTCAGTAGAGGTGCTGAAGGGGGTAGGATGTACCCATGATGTCCTGGTGAGCATCAGAGATGAGGGAGCCACARCGCTGAGATATGGGCTCATCACAGGCGAAGGAAGAGGTTCAAGTCACACTCTTAAAGAACTGGACAAGGGAAGAGTGATAGGTGAAAAAGAAGAAGGGGGGGTGCAATGAAACAATTTAGTGGTGCCCCAGAAAAATAATTTCTTTTTTTTAATGTGCTATAGTGGAACATAAGGTCTAGAAGATAAGGTTTTTCATGACTTTCAAGGAGATTCATGGGAGAAAACATTCAGATTCCTGTATTGTTTCCTTTGCTGTAGGTGTGAATTCTCAAAGTCACCTAAGAGACTGAGGTACATAAATCACATTGAAATTCAAAAACAACTAAATATTTTGCATTATCAGGGCCCTTGGACAGCCTAGCTTGGTTGCAGAGCATGTGTGTTGCATGTGTACCTGCCTAAACTACACCATTTGCCATCACAAGAAAATAACTCATGCTCTGTATGTATCACACAGGCAGAACGATGTTTGAGACTAATATTATGAATACATGTACCCATGACCACAGGGACAACAGTGAGCCAGCTGGATTGTGTGTGTAGGTAAATCAGTCTGTGTAGGAAGAGCACAAACAAAACACAGATTTGAAAACTATGGAATTGATCTACTACAACAGAATGAGCCCTCAGGTCCCATGAGAGTCTTTTTCAGATAGTAGTTCTTTACAATATCCAAAAATGAGAACAGTGATGCCCCAGTTATTTAAAAGCATGCTGCTCTCCAGAGGATGAAAATATTTGTGGTGTGAGTATGTGTCATAGATCCTCTTTTCTTTGTCTGTGTTCCTTGACACAGTATTTTGCACTTTGAAGCAATGAAAGTTCACAACAGAAATGTTCAATTAACTGTTAAACACTCTCATCAATTCAGGGATCATTTCCAAATCTGATGGATGAGTTCAAAATATTCAATTCATTCTAACCATCAGGCGGAAAAACAGTCTAACTCCTGGGGAGAAAAGAGCAGATAAATGCTGAAATGAACTTGCATATCTTTAAGAAGTATGGTGTGGAGAAGACATTGAGTTATGAACATGAAAACTTCCAAGTGTGTACTGTAAGTGGAATAATAATGGGTAATATCTTAAGCTAAGCATTTTGTTTCTCTGATTTCATTTTGATCCAGCTTTAAAAAGCATGGCATTTGTGTTTGTTTACATATGGAGAGAGTCTCATACCATATACAATTCAGTTRTTTCCTACAACAATAAAAAAAATTACAGTTTTAGTTTAAAAGTATACAAAACTATAAAGTCCAATAGGAAAGATTGAAGGAAGACATTGTGCATTCTTAGTTAAGTGAGTGAATTTAGAATTCTCAGAAAAAATGCCCCAAACTTAATTTGGACAGTTAAGATATTTTTTGGATTTATAATCTGTTCCTCACAGATGCAACCAATAGATTCATGCTGCAAAGACTGTAGAAGAGAGTTTTGAATTCATGCATCTTGCAAGCCCCTGAAAAGTGAATATAAACAAATGAAATTTCCTGTTAGTGTGATAGTATGACTCCATATCAGCAGTGCTCTTGAATTCAYGTAGTCTGTATTTTTATTAAAAACAAGTTATGTAACATGAAACGAATGTTGTAGGGTATATTRTACTGAATTCAGTTGCAGTTTCCAAATGAATTTCCTGTAATTCTTCATTATGTATTAACAGACTCAATTATACTTCCAGCAGATTTTTAGACTCCAGTTCCAGTGGTTTCCATTCAAAACTACATTCTGAATCAGATGAACTATGAACTATTAAACAAAAAGAAGACCGGTAGGAGTTGCACTGGTAGCAATGGAACAATCCTACTGCATGATAATTTCATACTGTTACTTTTTCACAATACCCGGAGTTTCCATAGCTGAACTGTTTCCATTGCTACGGAGTCATGCAGTGCACAGTGTAGGTGCTGTACTTAAGACAACGTATAAGTTATTATGTTTGCTTAAGTTATCATTAATGATAATGTTAATAAAAATGTATCACAAAAGTACTGAATAGATTCCTGTGAAGACAGCATCCGTACTTTGCTAGGGATCTTCATATATGAAAAGTCAGGAATTTGGAAGAAGAGGAGTTATTCTCCCCATTTTGTGGGTAGGAAATCCTAGAATTGAGATATCAAGTGACACATTCATGTCAGGGAGTTGGTAATGGAACTAAGAACTGGACTCAAATCTTTCAAGTCTCAGGGAGCAGTTTTATAATGCATCTGAGCTAATACAGCTATGGCTGCCGCTGAAGAGGAGATCTCGTTACCTCCCATCCACTCCTTGTGCCAATGCTAGTGCTTGTTTGACCATTCATTGAGCCAGTTCAGGGGATCCCACAAGCAAAAAACCCAACTCATGCTTTCCTGGAGGTGGGAGAAAGGAGAACAGGAACACCACTTATTTCTCCTAACTTTCTCTTGCTGTGTCTTTTTCACTTGCTGCAAAGACCTGATAATGTTGTGTGAGCCTGTATCAGCACCATAATCCCAGGGCACCAGAGGTTTAAGCATTGAAAAGGGAACCTGCTCTCTCTTCCACAACCACTACTCCTGTTGTCCTGGTCTGTTAAGGTCTGGCTCAGTTCCAGCATGAGGGCATGAATTTCACCAATACAGCGATATAATATAACAGCGAAACATGGACTTGGTTTTTCCTTAACACCTGGATAGTAAGTTGTGGGTATATGAACATAAGTGGGCAGAAAATGTTATTTGTGTGGTGCATATATTCCTCTCAGTTGTCAACTCTAAAATAAGCAGCTTCATTAATTGATCCAAATGTAAAAAATAAACAAATCAGCTGCATTTAGCTTGGTCTTTAAATAGAGTAAAAATCTGTTATTTATAGATTATGTAATTATATAATCTGTATATATRTTATATATATTTATCTAATTTTTCTATTTACCTTGTTACATTAACTCTGCTTTACCGGTCCACTTATTAGTAACACTTACTTTTGGAAGATTGTAATGTTGCTGAAAGCACACAAAGTACAATTCCTCTAGCCATTAATCCTTGTCTTGATGCTACCTCCACAGTACAATGCCTCTCTCTTTTACCCTGGCTTTTTTTCTTCTTTTTTTTTTTTTCTTTTTTCTTTCTTTCTTTCTCTCTTTCTTTTTTTTTTTTTATCCCTTCTATTTACCTCAGTGTGGCTACTCCAAGAGGTAATTCCTTTTGTGGCAAGATTGCTGCAAACTAACTCCTATTTATGCTGGCTGCAATTTTCAATTAAACACAAGAACTTAACTTTAGCAGAAGGTCCTATAGACTCCACAGTGTCCAGCTTTCCCAGCTTGAGACTTTGAAGCTGGGAAGCATGAGAGAGTGCTTGGATGAGGTGGTAAAAGTGTCTTTCAAATAAGAGCTTTAAAGCAGAAAACATGTTAACTCAAGAGCTCTAAGGTTAGGGAAAAATAAAAGGTGGGAAAACAATCTCATACTGAAATGATGTGTTGGCCTGGTATCCAGAAACATAGTTTAAGACAAACAAGTTGCTGAGTTAGTCTTTGTACAGTATAATAATGTCAGAGATGTAAAAACAGGACTTCTTTTAAAGGACATCCCTAAAGCGTCCAGTCTAAACCAATTAGACTTTAAGCAGAAGACTGTGAAATGCCACTTAACATGCTGTTTTTAAGCTTATAACAACAAACTGCAATGAGAAGGAGCTATAAGGTTTTTGTTTTGTTAAATGTGAGCCACACTAGAAATTATAATCAGATTTGGGGAAGAATTCTAGTGTATAAAACAATTCCTATTACAGTTTCTCATTTAACTCTATGTATATTGAAATAGTTTAGTAGACTTACTCTGTAAGTTAATCTTAAATGTAAAAAAATGGCACATATTTCTGAGACCTATTTTTGTGTGTACCTATCATACTATGTCATAAAAAGAGATCAGTTACGATTTTCTGGCTGCATGTCAGAAAGTGGACAAGATGTGTGTCTTAGAGTGGACAAGAAACAGTCCTGACTGTTTTTAACCCTGTCAGTCCCTCTCTGTCCCAAATGTGAACAGACATTTAACAGCCCTAGGTAAAACTTTTTTTTTCACTGTTTTCTATCTATTAGTCAGACTAAAAAAAAATGCCAGCACGCATTGGGAGATAGTAACCAGTGAGATTTAAATCACATAGTAACCAGTGGATAAAAATATTAATAGTACAAAAACGTAGTGCAGTAGTTATTTAACAAACTTTATCATTATTTAGAAGCGTCCAAGAAAAGGGGGATCTGAAAAGACTTAAATCTGAATTAGGTTAACTACTTTTGACAAGTTTACACATGAGAGACATCGAGACTGTGTGTTCAACTTGCTACTTTAAGTTTCCTTCTGGCTTTCTGTTTGAAAGATTCCAGCCAAAGTTAAATCAATCCACTCTTTGCTGGTTTCCAACATTAGACTGTCCCAACTTTTCTTTTTTTTTTTTTTTTTTTTTTTTAACTCTGCTTTCAGACTGACTTTCTCCCAATTGAAATTCAGTCCTTCAATGGTTGTTTTTTTCCTTGCTTCTAAACGTTGATAAAAAAGGGTTTTCTTCACTCCCTCAATTTGATGTGACAAGGCCCTGACATGAATAATGGACGTGTTTCTTTCACAGGCAAATCAACTTAATTTAGCATGCCTTTATACTTTCAATAGCAAAGCCACAAGCCTGTGAATTCCATGCGATCCTTTAGGTTTGCAGAAATCTTTAGAATTAGCAGAAAACGTATAAAGTAAACAGCACTTATTTTGTCAAAATACTTGAATAACTTTTATGCAGGAGTTAGAGATGAATATATCACTTCCTAATCAGATTGTGATTTACATGCAGTTGAGGATGGGCTGCCCAGGCTCAGCCTGCTCTTTTGCTAAGGAGAAAAAGAGGTGTAGGAGGAATAAATCATCACAAACTTTAAATAGAACTAAAATCCCAAATTCTCTTCTGAAGCTAAAGGAGAGAAGTGGAATTAGGAGAAGAGCTTTATGCGATAGTAGCTACTTAAGGAGAACCCAATTCTGTGCCCATCTCCCTGGAGAATCCCACTTGGAACAGTTTTAGCTTTGCATGGTATCGTGCTGCACAAGCAAGAAGCAATAAGGGGAGAAAAGGAGAATTATTTCCTGTTTACAGAAAAGTTATGGGACAGTGAGAGACCAAAACAACCCTCCAAGTTTAGAAAATGACCTGTATATATRCAGCCATATACCTTCGTAGGCATCATTTTGGAGAGGCGAAACTTACTGCCCTACCCTCGCTATGATGTCATTATTTAAGGGTAGCGGCTGATGGTAGAAAGGATGCATTAATAAGATGCTGTAAGTTTTGCATTAAGTAGGTTGAATAACRAAAATCTTCTTTAAAGCTTCAGAGAACAATTTTGAATTTCTACTTGGTTGCATGGTTTCAGAGTGCACCAGAATAGACTAGTACCTCMCTTGTCACCCAGTATAAATCTTCCATGAAGCCACCAGCTGCAAGGGTGAGCTCTGTTTTTTTACCTAACAGAACTCCAAGGAGAGGAAGTTATGGTAACTTTCTCAGCTTGCCCTTTTTACCATTGGACTCATCTACCAGTACTGCTGCCGATAGAAAGCAGCCTGGTAATACTATCAAAGGAAAATAGAGGTTAATTCTATTGTCATTACTTATTATCATAGCATCAAGCAGCTGTAACAGCTCATTCATTAGAATACCCTGACAGTGTTGATGATGTATCAGTGAATAGTAAATAGGCTTGTTTGAGGGGTAGGAACTCCATTTCTAAAAATCATTCTGTTTGCATAACAAACCGTTACAAAAATCCTTCCCTTTCTTTGAGCATTAAATAAATAAAATAGAAGCTACTTTAAAACAGAATCTTCTCAAATGAAATGCTGCTTGATTCTAAGGAATCAGACTGAGCAGGAGAAAAATGAGCCATACATATGCTCTGCTGCATTCGGCCTTGCTTTGCTAGACGAAATCAACTTCCATGGCTAAAGGGATCCTACATACCTCCAGGTCTGTCTGTAATAAGTAGTTAATCAGCCAATTAGGGGAACCAACAATTACAAATTGGAAAGTAGAGAGAAAGGAAAGGAGAAGGGGGAATGAGTCAAGGTAGGCTGTAATCCCTTTGAAAAGGTTTCTAACATTAACTCCTAAAGAATTATGTTCTAGCATACCTTGACTGATTTGTTTTCCCCCTCCCTCCCCCTTCATCTTTCCTACTCATTGGGTCAGTTAATTGGCTGATTAATTAGCAATTACCTCTGAGACCAGCTCTATATAGGGCCCCTTTTAATCTAGAATTTTATTGACAAAGGCAGCAGAGCAAATTCATCTCCAGTGCAAGCTTGTTGGAGTGAATGGGCTGACAAGCAGGACAAAGTTGATCCATTGTATCACAGGCACTGTGTTTTTAAAGTATTTGATTGAATTGGTACTTTTAAAATTACATCTTGTTCTGCAAAATCTGTTAATTTTGGTTAGGAATGCAAATAAGAGCTTGGGAGGGAAGTCAGTCAGATGGCAGATTACTGTCCGGAGTGGCAGTATCCTCCAGCCCCAGTGTCCRTGCAATAATTTAACAGCTGAACATTGTGACACTTCTCTTTTCTCACAGSCCTAAATGTAGATGGAAATCTTACCAGGCTGGCACTACCACGGTCTTGTTGGCACGGACCTTTTCCTTAGCATTTTCCAGCAGGATTAGTTGGCCCAAATTCTAGTTCTTACCCAAGCAACAGCCTCAGAGGATAGAGGGGTTAACATATCCTAAGTTATAAAACTTACTTACTCTTGTCTTTGGCCGCTAGCCCTGGCATGACACTCAATTCCCACAGCTAGCAGAAGGTTAATCAGTGATGCAGTATAACAGAGGTCTAATGTACCTGGTTCCTGCTCAGTCCCTGCCTGGGACATCTTTTATATGACTTCCGCCTCCCTGTGTTCCTGGAAGAAGGTGGTTCTGCAGGCTTTCTGCAGCCCTGTGGAGGGTACTCTGTGCTGTGAGATAAGGCCCTGTGTATTTTCTGCAGTGCTCAAAACAGTAGAGAATTTAAACGGGACTCAGCAAATAGAACTCCTTCRTTCTTGCATGTCCCTGTTGTCTTTGGAGGGTGGAGGGAGTTACTGCTCCTGCTGCTTCCATGGGCTGCCCTACTGKGGAGGGAAATGCTGCAGGGGGGTGGACCTTATGCACGGTTACTAGGCAGTAGGAAAAGCATGGATGGAGATCCTGTTTTGGGAAAACTGGAAGCAAAGAAAGAGCCACTCTGAACATCGGAGCCAAAAGGCAGAGGATTAGATTATTCAGGGATCTGGCAAATTCCCTAGAACACTGGGACCTGGCAGAAAGACATCCCTTCCTGCATGAAAGAGGCTCTGTATTTTAAAGTTTCAAACAGTGCATGGGTTAAAAATAGGCTACTCTGGGGGGTGAGAGGAGAGGAAGATGAAAAATACAGCTTATGTATTGATGAAAAATGGGAGAAATACATATTTATGAGTGTGTGTGTGTATATATATATATATATATATATATTTCTCATCATATGTAAGGGCATAAAATCCTGCTACTAGATTTTGTTTTCAGGACAGGCACATGAAATGGTAACAGTTTTATTAGCAGGTCTGTATCTGCCATCCTGTTCATGGTGCTACAAATGCTCAAAGGAACAGTACAGGTGAAATATACTTTGTTAGGGCAAAGTAATTTTGCAGATTTAGGGACCAAAACCAGGGAGACTAATCATGAGAATGACACTGGCTATTTTAAGAAGTGGAGCAGATGAGGGAGATATGATTGCCTCCTGCTCATTTGCAACTGTGCAGCTCTGCAGAATCAGTGCACAAAGACATCTTCTCTAGTGAACTCTGCCAGCTGAAAATATCACCATATCTACCTGGTGRTCACCTCCGTGTGGGAATTCACCCTCAGTGCTTTGGCAGGGCATAGTGTAAGCTCTGTCCTTCTTACTTCARACAAAATCTCCTAGGCTAACACAAGCCTTTTTGTTAAAAATCTTTAAATTAACCCATCTGATTTTGTCTGGAGCAGTTTGAGGGCACTCAGAGAAGCCATCCTGCAAGTTAAGCAAAGGGATGGTAACCTCTAGCAGAGGATACTAGCAAACAGTAACAATGGTAACATCTGGACTGTGGCAACAGCTGCTTGCAGAGTGCACATCTGTCTGTACCTTCAGGGGCTACAAAAAGAACAGGGGGTTTTAGCTGCTTTAGTGTAGCTGTGAATTACATTTTCAGAGGATGTTATTAATGAGTAGAGTTTCATCTTTCTAGCCAAATCAGCGTGGTCCTTTTCTAAAGAATATGATTTCAAAGGATGTCATCCCTCACAGAAATATGTCTGCAGTACAACGCCACCTGAGAGGGCTGCATAGCAGGATAAATGGTAGCTGCTCTGTTTCTGTGCAAAAGTATTCTAAGTGGGCACACGGGCTAGGTGGTTTGCAAACCCCTAAATTATGCTGACATTTTTGATAAAGTCTAGTCTTTCTCCTTCAAACTTCTGTACCATAGTATTATACCTGAAATGAGAAGAGATGTAGACTAGAAAAGCAAAGGAAAAGAAGGAAAGGTCAGTTATTTTTTCATAGTGAGAACATGCTATTTGGCTCAGGAAACAGCTGAGAAAGTCAGTGGATGGGGGATATCAGAGGGAGTTGTTAACTTTGAATATCATTGGATTAGTTTCAATTTCACAAGATACTTCTGAACCTAAGGAAACATTTGATACTGAATTTATATTTTCATTAGAAGAACAATACATGATAAGATCATAAAAGTCTGGACAGATCTGGACAAAATCAGCACAGACTTGTCACTTTGGTGGTCGTGTTCTTGGATTCTCTAGGACAGAATTTACCCTGAAACTAAGCACTTAGCAGTGCCACTTAGGGGTTTAGTGAAGAACCCAGGAGCCTTGTGAACTACTAAAGCATTCCTGTCATTGCAATTCTGAAGAGTCTTTAATGCTAAGGGTTTGGAGGGTTCAGATTAGAAGTAGCAATTCCTCTGAGACTAAGATCTGCTGTATACAGCATACTTGCTGCACTGACACAGAAGGCAGCACAAAATAATGATTATAATCACTTTAAAGTGATGTACATTAGCCTTATAAATTAAGATCCCAATTAACAGACAGAAACAATAATGCTGTTACTGGGGCTGAACTGAGAAAAGAAGCTCTTGCATGTAGAGAGACAGGACCAATGTAGTGTTTGCAGTCCATTTCATGAAGGCATGTATTTCTAGAATCAAGTCCTTCAGGAGCAAGCTGGGTGAGTAGTACCCCTTTCCAAGGATTAAGYTTAGGCAGAAGCATTAGATTCTTCATCCTGTTTTTCCCTACCTGCATTTTGTACACAGACAATTAACAGGATTTTTTCACCATGGCAGCTAGTATGAAGAGCATAGATGGCAGGTGCAGGAATATATTCTGTGACCTGATAAAATCAGCGGATTTCCCTGTAGATCAGAAGGGTGCTCTTTGTCCTGAGATTATTGAGATCTTCAAGGAAAGAGGTTGGTGCCATGCTGGAYTATGCACTCAAACAGTTTGCATGTTTTCTCCATGTAAAGGGAAGGAGGAAAAGATTTTGGTGTAAATGGCTTAGTAGAAAACAACCTAAGGAAGGGACTGTTAGCCCTCTGTAGAAGGAAAGAACATCAGTTCTCTTGTCTTTTCTTGTCTTTTCTTGTCTGGGAAAAAGCATGACATTTTGGAAGTGATAAATAAGAGGTTATTTGTCACAGCTTTTGAAACTCCATTTGTCATAAAAGAAACAACTGCAGTCATAATCACAGTGAAAAAAAATAGTGTTTCTGAGGTTTTCTTTACAGATGTGAAGGCAGTTGCAGTTTGCAAAAATAAAAAAAGAAATTTTTGTTTACCCTGTTCTGATTTACTGATTTGACGTCTCCTAATCTCATCCGGCATTCACTGGTCRCTTGTACGACAGAGGGGAGGAGGAGGGAGAACCTTCAGTGGGTGCTAGCTTCCTATTCCTGAGTGATGTCAGCAGCTCGACGATTGCAGGAAAGGGGCTTGTTTTCAAAGGTGTAGAGTGACTTGTTCTCTTTCAGTTCTAGAAGGGAATTCAGGCAGCTTTTGTGCACTATTAAATATGGATTAGAGATGTAAACAGAGACACAGCTTAAACAGTCAGCCCATCATAACAGAAGTAACAACATTATGAAAGAGGACAATAGAAAAAAACTGATTGCTTTTTAGTTAATCAGTCATTCACCCTTCAGGCTATGCACTATGCCTCTGCCATGCTCCTATTCTCTCCAGGATGCTTTCCTCTCTCACCCGTCCAGAAGATGACCGCAATAATACAAGAGCAAAGGTAAACTCTCATTTTTGAACATTTGAAAATACAGAAATCTAGTTCTTTTGTTTTCCTTCTCATGCCCCCATGCATCATTGTACAGGCTCTGAAAAGACAAGCCCACTATTACAATGTTGTCAGGGCCCTGGTAGTTTTCTAGTTCAAATCCTTGTTCATGCTGTTTGCTAAGTACTTGTTCACTGTGACAGCTTTCAGCAAAACAGAACACACTGAATGCTTCTTTCCAAACAGCTCTGTCCTGCTGGGCTTCAAGTGAAACAAGCCCTTCAGACTCCATCATGTGAACTTTTCATAAGGAACAATCTCCTTTAGACAATTCCTTTCAGAGATACTATCCGTGAAACTGGGACTTGGGGATGAGGTGACATCACAGCCTTCTTCCTCTGGCCAGGGTCATGGCCACCAAAGTTGTATTTGTCAGAAGGCCTTCACATAGTATGGTGCATGATTTCCTTAATTACCTAATGTTTTCCCATTAAAAAATCCACAACTTTCAAGTCTATTTTAATAAGTCTTCTGTTGAGAGAAAAACAAATGCTTCTGTGCAGCTACTCAGCAAAGGCTGGGTTGTAAAAAGCAGAATTGATTAGTATAAATGTAACTCACATGCAGTTAAATCTTAAAAGCTGGTGAACCAAAACTGAGGGAGATCTTCGCCACTTCCATTGTTGTTGTCTGTACATTGTGCCATTCCCCTCTTACTCATCTGCATGCGCTCTTCTTGGTAATGATCATGCTTAGAAATGAGCAGGAAGCTTGATAAATGAGGAAAGGTGCTATCTTCTTATCAGYGAGGTAGCAAGTAATTTGGGGCAAAATGTGCTGTGTTCTACAGCCTGGAAGTACACACAAGGTTGTGTACACTCCCATCCCATTAATGAGGATAGAAGTTAGAAAGGTAGCACCAACTTTTCAGGAGGTGGAAGTCAAACTGATGACCTTGAGAGTGTCGCTTTTACCACCCTTCACACAAATCTATGAAAGCTGTCCGCTCCCARCCTGGCTGGCCACCATTCCACGCATCTGTCTCTGCTGGGCAGGAGGGAAATAGTAGTGTGATAAAAGCACAAGAGAAACAGCCATGTGTAGAAAGGTGGAAGGGGCAGAAGGTTGAAGTTGTGTTATATGGTATAGAATATGTTACTTCTAGTAGCTGGGTGGCCTATTGATAGAGGAATGGGGTGTTTATGTGGTTCTGTGTTTTTCACTTTTCATACTTCTGTAAGTTTTTATATAAAAAAGAGTTAYCTCATTATTAAGCTGGCATTGATTACTGACTTTTTTCTATTGATATTTTTTAAAGAACTGTTCTTCTGCATTACTTTGTAACAAAGAAGATAGACGATATCCCCAAAATGCATTAAGAAGGCATTGACATTAAATGTTTAAAACCAAATACCTATGAGAAAAAACAGATGTAAAGAAATATCTTACACTTCTGAGTGGTGTTTAGTCTTTTGTAAGAACATTYTAATAGTGTTTTATCTGCCTGTTGGTGAAGTCAATAATTCTGAAACTTTTCTGTATTTTACCCACCTTCTGTGATGAAATACGAGTGACAGTATCCCAATTATGAGCTCCAGAGAGCATCTTTTCCTTGCCATAACATCAGATGATGTTATCATCTGATAATGGATATAGATGTTATCAGTTCAAAGTAAGAGGAGTCTGATGCGCATATGAGAATTATTCATAAGAAGGAATTCTGAAGTATGGACGTAATCTTTGTACTTTAASCAGCCTCTTTTACCATAGCCAGAATCATATGAAGTAGGTGACAGCTTTGGAGGGTAAGTTTATAGAGCTGCACACAAGCAGTACATGTGTTTTGACAACACAGCTGAGCCAGATTAAGAGCTATCTGCTGCCAAAAGTGTCATAGTCTTGTTGCTTGCCTTGCACTGTCCCTGACATTCACCTGAAACTAGGAGACTAGTTCAGACAGCTAGCCAGGCAAAAAAATACAGAAGGGTACAAATGCTACAGCACAAGATCCACTGAAGCACTGAATTCATGATACTGAGCTTACAGCAAAGGGGAGCAGGGCAGAGAGCAGCTTGAGCCTGCCCAAGTCAATCCAGAATGGTGCCTAGGTGGGTTTGTACAGGCTCTCAGAGATCTCTGAAAGTTATGAATCTCACRTGAAGTTTCTTCCTTCTCCACTTCTGTAAATATTATTTTCAGATCAAGATTTTATTTGTCTGGGRGACAACGACATTCTGTGGGTTAGACAAAATCAAAGTGTAAATGATTTCTATGATGATTTGGTCTATACTATGTGTGCTTATTGGGATATTTCCTCTACTGTCTTTGGCTGGAACTCAATGAATATTTTTGAAATATTTTTCTTTTTTAAGTCCAGAAGGAGCCATTTTGTTATTCTACCTGACTTGTAATTTTTAATCTTTTTTCAGTGAGGTTGGAGAATGACACTCATCTGTGTGAATCTGGCCAATAATTCAAGATTTTGGAGCACCTCCTGTGAGTATGCCATAGTAAATAGCCTGAGACAATCATACAAGATAAGCCTCACAAGAGTCAACAAAGACCTCTCTTTGGGGGAAGCCCAGAGATTAGACTCAAGGATTTTGTGAATATGGGGAAGGGCAAACCCTTACTTTGCTACAGTGCTTTGTCTCCATGTTCTCCTTTAGTTCCCTTTCCTAAGGGAGCTGCATTGCTCCAGTTACTGTCTGTGTTGGCACCAACTCTTCCTGATTCAAGTTGCATAGATGCAAGCACTTGCATCCAGGATGCAAAGGTTACTGACCAAAACATGATCCCTACTGGCAATGCTTCAGAGAGCCCTGACAGCTGGAAATTCCARTGCAGGCAGCACTGAAAGATCAGGAAAAATAGTGAGTGTCACACAGGCAGCATCTCTTGTGCACCACTGCCATTTTCTCTTCATGATCAGGAGGTTCTGTTCACTTGGACCACTTCTACCCCTCAAAGATGAGGGACTGGGATATTGGATATTGGCAACTTCTTTTTAAGATGGTAGGTTTTAGCTCAGTTACAGATAGCAATAGATAAAAACAGCTTCCAGGGCTCTTTTATCTGTGCGGGAATAACCAAGTATGTACAACAGCAAAGCAGTAGGTCTTTACTCCTCATGCTTCCAATGGGAAATACTCAGTTTTAAGTGCTATAAGTTGTGTAATGGCTTCTTATGCCTTTAGGCTCTCTCCAGGGTTCTTGATTAGTAAAAGATTAGAGCTTGGAGTAACCCCACAAGTTATTCATATCCTGTGTAAATGCGTGCGAACATAGAGTAACCCTATTGTTATTATTGTAGAAACTGTTCCTCTTTATAATGGCACTTTAATGAGAAATCACTTCCATATGCAATTTCACAGGTATTTCCATGACCAAATAAAGAAGGAAGCTTTGAGAGTTACATTTAAAGGTATTAAATAGATAGAGTTTTGCTGGATTTCAGCTGGAGATGTAATTGCTCAGTACCACTGAATCCCCTCATTGACATGCAAAAACGGAAACCATCGTCATGTTTAAGTGTTCATGTCTGATGCATAATTCTTATTGAGGGCTCAGTAATTTGAGATGCTAAAATCATTTTAGCAACAGTGAGTGACTAATCATTAATCCCTGCTAAGGAAAGAAAACARAAGAGAGAAAAAAACTCAGAAGGATGCTCATCATATCCCATGCTGTCTCATTCACATTCACCTAGATTAGCCTGTGATTAACATCTGATTTCAGGGTTAGCTGTGTGCGGAAGTTAGTCATACAATTTAGCAGGTTATGCAGTCATAACCTGTGACTCTGTGATACAGAACCTCGTAAATAACAACCAGCTTAAACATATTCTTTGTCCTTTAAATTCATCTAAGTCCTTATGTAAACACGCAGAGGAAGAGAGAGTAAGAAAAGGACCCCAGATAGGAGATGCACTCCGGATAGGAGCACTTTAGCRTATAAAGAATTGAATATAATCATTGTTGTATTTGTTTATGCCGTTTAGAGGAACATAACTTCTGTGCTTAACTGTTTTTCTTTAAAAGTGCATATCACAGGCTTCAACTGCAGGCTGTGATAAATGCAAACAAAYGTCGTATTCATTCACCCTTTTCTCTCCTGTTCGCTCCTCTGCATTCTCTTGACACTCTCAAAAATGAGAAACGCACGTTTCTRAGTGGGGGGAGGAGGGGGCACCGGGATTGAGCTTCTCTGTGCAACCCTTGCTTTTTCACGATTCATTAAACCCTTTCTCCTTCGCCTGTAATTGGACCCCTCTCATTTACATGCATGAGGGATGCATAACTGCGAGAGGTACCGCGGCCCAGAACGGGCAGAGACGGCCTGTGGGCCGGGGTGCCAGAGGCACAGGGGAGCTTGGTGAGAGCAGCCCGCCGGGCCGGGCCGGACCGGACCGCGCCGCCAGAGCGGGCCAGGCTGCTCGCCCAGGTCAGCCGGGCCTGGGGCTCCCCGSAGGCTGCAGCGGGGCCCCRCGCGGGCCGCCCGGCCTGCGCAGCCCGGCGGCGGGGACGGGGACGGGGACGAGAGCCGCTGCTGCCTGGCCTCTCCCCGGGGCCGTCCCTCACCCTCGAACCAGTCTTTGCGATAATCTCAGCTCCCCAGAGAGGGGCTGAGATGGCAAACAGCTCCCCTGCCTGGGATCCTCTGCTCACTGGTTTTTGGCAGCTGATTAATTAATTAATTAGCGCTGACAGAGAATTTAGTGCTACTGTGCAGCCTCCAGGGTCTAAACACCGGCCCACTGAGGCTGAGCTGGCTGTTAGGGAGGAGACAGGGAAGAGATCCTACTTTTCTCTTTCCTTGCGCTACAGAAAATAAGTCTTGATATTAGTTGGGCCTTTTCCTTACAAGACAGTGTCAGGTTTAATAGTTTTACTTCGCTACGTGATGGGCAAAGTATCCAGCCAGAAGGTGAAATATTTTAGTTGGCTTTTTACCGAGTTAAATATCTCCTTGGAAAACTGCATCCCACRAATAGCAGAAACTGCTCCTCACTTCTTTTACACAGGCTCTGTTTCTGTTACTCAGCTCTTGAAGTTGTTGGACCAATGCTGCACTATATTAAATGGTATTATGTCTCCCACTAGCAAGTGCTGATTTCAGTCAGCAAGACTATATTATAATCAAACTCATTATGAGCTTGATATTGAATAACAAAGCTTTTTTTTTTCTTTTTTTTTTTTTTTTTTAAGCCATAGCTTTAACTGTATAATACATATGCCAGACTATCTACATATGGGTCAGACAAAAACTGAGGCACTGGTGCATGCCCTGCAGAAGAGCTGGTGCCTCTCTAGGAATACCTGGCGCTGTCCTGCCCTGGCTGCTTGCATGCAGCTCTGCTTTCTGGCACTCAGCGTATGGGGAAACGAGCAAGAATTATACTTTTCCTGGTACGAAGAATAGTGGGAACATTTGCTGATTGATACCGGGCAAACTGTAAATAGCTTCACATTTCTGGCTGACGTATTTGTCACGAGAAAATCTGCAGGGCGTCCAGCCTTAGTAATTTATTCCTAGAAACAGCAGTTTGCTTTGCAGGTCTTACAAGATAATATTTTATGGCAGTTACAATTTGTTAATTTTCAAACCTTTAACAGAAAAAAAATGTGGTATTATCTTACAGTGTAGCACATGGGATTGTGTCTGTTTTTACATGTCAGACCTCACTTTAGATTTTTTGTTCTTGACATTTTTTTTTTAATTTTATATGATCTAGTTGAGTGCATTTGGTGGGAGAAAAACATTTGAAAAGTATCAGGACTAATATTTGTTTGCATGTTCTTGACAGAAAAGTTTTTAAGAAATGAAACAGAGTATACATAGATAAATTAATGCATTTCTTCTAAGCTCTTACACTGTATGCTCATGCCCATCTTTTAGGTTAACTTCTCTTTAAAAAGTTGAAAGAAACTGGGAAATCCCTGCAGAGAACAGCCAGCCGCAGTTCTGAATTTCAATGCATCATTCTAGATGAGTGCMTTTGATTTTAAATGGTAACGTTGTTGCTTTAATCAGGAGACAATCCTTATATATTAGTTGTACTTGCCTATAATTGTAAGAGCTAAATGATACACAAAACTGGATACACATCTTTGCAGGCCGATTAATGGGGAGGACTGAAAGCAAAAGTAAACACTAACCTTACAAAATAAAAGAAGTTAAAAGATAAGTGTTAAGGACCTTTTTCTTTTTGGAGAATAAAACAAGATTTAGTAGCTTTCCACTTAATTTAAATGAAAAGAATCGCTACCTTACATATTGCATTGATAGTGCAGGGGAGAGAGAAAACAAAAACGTCTTTGTAGCAGTGACACCTCCTATAGTTGTCGTGAAGAAACTTTTCCCCTTGGTATCTGCTAACCAATTCTAATTAATGCTGCACATTCCTCCACTGAAATCATTTAATGCATAACAAGGGGGGCGAAAAAAAAAGAGAAAGAGAGGGAGAGAGAAGAAATTCTCAGTGCTCGTGATTGCCCCATTCGAATTATGGCAGTGAAAGCCCGGGCCCCCTAACCTACTGTCTATAAAGCAGAGCTTTGAAAGGGAGCTGCAGCCCACAAAAGCTGTCAGTCTTCCTTGCCCCCAGCGCCTGGGTTCACATGGGCTCGAGTGACAGCCGCCTCCCCGCGCACAATGCAGCAATCTGTCTCTCCGCAGCGCGCACGGTCCCTCGTAGGAGCCGCGGGTGCCGCAGCAGCGCCCACGGCTGCCGGCGCCCGCGCAAAGGGGCCGGGGAGGCGCAGCGGCCCGCGGACGCGCGGGCGGGGTGCYGCGGGCCACGGGGTTTTCGAGGCCCCTGGGTCTGCCTTTTCACTTTCCACTGCTTGTTTCTGCTTCRGGCAGCATCTTCCCCTCTGTGAATCTGCTCCGCTGCCGGGGCCGGGGCTGGGCTGGCTGGTGTGGGGCTTGGTTGCCTGTTGGTTCCTGGCGTCTTGAAAATACAGCCCCAGCGCTGCGGTTAGACAGGGCTTTTTAAAGTATCAATAAGTACAGAGGAGGCAGCTGCTCCAGCCTGGTGCGGTGCCTCTCTGAAGGGGCTTAACCTCCCTTCCCCTTGCCTTAATTGGCAGACAAACTCTGGGGACATCTCTCTCCAAAATTCCCGGCTGCTGATTTGTACAGCGGCGTGGAGGGGTAGAGAGTCCCGCTGCCCAGGCATCAAAGGACAGTTTTGGAGGGCTGTGTTACTGGTGGTCCAACTGCCCATTTAATACTAGACTTTGACTGGTGGTGATCTGATCTATGTCAGTGTCCAAGGTTTTCTGTAGACTTTCAGTAAATTGCTTAACCACTTGATATCTCAGTTTCCTTTCTGTAAAATGGAATTCAGGTTTTTCTTCTCTATCCCTTCACCTCCTTGTTGATAGAAACTGTAAGTTTGGGGATACAGGGATGTCTCTGTGTGATTGTGCAATGCCCAGAATAACAGGACGTTTCTCCTGTAATACAATTAAGTGGTAATCGTAGTGTAGATGATGAAGATTACTCAGATGACACATTACATCATGCTAAGACACAGTAATAAAAATGGCAATGTTTCTTCTTACCCTGCTTTTCATGTCTGAAAATCTGGGATTTGTTTGTTTTTCTTTTTTTCTGTTAGATCTGCAGCATTGAGTTGGGTCTAGAAAATCCTGAGAATGACTGAAGAACTTACGGTATCAGGAGACTACACACGGAAACTGGATGTGGAGAGGAGTGAGTTCCTCTGTTCACATGCCATTAGTAGTGGTGAGTAGCTGGCTATTAATGCTTATTTTCTCCAGGACTTGATGCRCAGATCTATCCTGATCTCTTTCAGTGAAAGCACATAGCTTGCTGCTTCATAAACCAAGGAGCCTTCTAAGCCTAGAAGACAACACTTAATAACCTTGCATTTTCTAAAGCTAAAATTTACATGAAATAAGCTTCTTTCAGTTCCCCTTTATGCATCGTAAGATGACAAAAACAAACAGGCAAACAAAAAAATCAGCATAAGCTTGACTTCTCAACGTTTCTTTCCAAATTTTAGTTCWGAAATGATGCTGTTTGTTCCAGCAAGTCTCCTATGCTTTTGCAAATGACACAGCTATCATATTTTGGATGTGCTTCCTACCCTGAAGGCTGTGCTGGGCAGTGATGACATCCCAGAGCTCAGTAGCATGGGTGCTGCTGGCAGCAGAACTCCTGCAGCACTGAGCCGAGTGTAGGCTAATTGCTAGAGTTTTTTCTTTGCTTTTGGCGAAGGTTTTGCTTCACTGACTGCAAATTAAAGTGACACTGCAATTCAAGTCAGCACAATGAAATGATGCTTTTGGTGCTTTGATCTTGCTCCTTAGATAGATAACTCCTTAAAAAACAACAACAGAAAAAAGGAACTGCTGACTAATTTGGTACTAAGCATTAGCTGGAGATCAGAAATGCCGAAATGCAGAGCATGCTTGTAGATGTGATGATAACATCTCTGCTTGAAGACAGGTAAAAAGTGTCCAGTTCTTCAAAGGCATATTTCACTTGGCTATGAGGAACTATGTTTCAACTTTCACTTCAGACAGATGTTTTAAAAACATCAGCAGGAGTTGGGGACCAACAGAAATTCCATTGCAGCATAGTCAACCCAGCCACGTAACTCTGTTTAGCCAGAACTGTTTATTTTGAGCTAATTTAAAGAAAAATCACAGATGTAGGATGCCATTTGTGTTGCAGAGAAGCAAGCAGCTGAGCATCTGAACAGAAACAGAGGTTCACTGGTTAGTTTTCTCTCAGTTTGGGCTGACAAGGTGCCAGTAAACAGATTTTGAGCATCCTACCAAAATATATGACAAAAGCAAATTCAAGCTGGCATTGGCTTCTCTCAGCATTTCCTCACAGTTTGTGATCAAATGATCATGTTGTCTGATACTTCTGTTTTTCTTCACTCTCCTTTATGACTAGATATAACAAGTGTCAGAACATAGAAAAACTCAGCTATCTCAAGCAGAGCTTTCTCTACAACAAGTTCCCTCTCATGTCAATAGTAAAAATTTTCTAATTTCAAGTGTAGGATCAGATCATTAAACCGGAGTCTTACTGAAAGTCCCATCTTCTCTTCTGGGAATGTTGTTGACAGTTAGCAGATTTTGTTTCCTTCTCAGGGCTGAGTTATTTCCAAAGTATCTTGAAGAGYCGGTGTTTAATATAGTTCATTTAGATAGGGATGCCCACCATTACTGGGAAAGGGCAATAGCACAAAGCAAAAATAATGTGGGCAGCATCGTGCTCTGCTTTCCTCCTTGACCTCAGTCTTTGAAATTTGAAGTTCTCATGGCCACATATGATATGGAAGGGCAGATGTTTCCCTGAAGCCAGCCTTACACCAAAGCTTTGAGAATTGTGCTTTTGACCTGAGCAGGCTTTCAACTGGGCAATCTGAAAATAATCTGATGTGCCGGACCTGATTACTTGCACAAGAARTCATGATCTGGCAGCCCTGGCTAAACAGTGCTCTGAATCATGGTTTGTTTTCTTGAATTTAAACAGCTTAGGAGAAGTTTAAATCTGTTAGGCACAGGAAGAGGTAGTTAGAATACGATCCCTCTCATTGCAGGTAGTTGGTAGTTGCTATCATTGAACAACAAATAAATAAAGCTAGGATTGCTCTTCAAAAAAGCAATCTGCTTCTTGTATGTAAGCAACCTCCTAAAAGCACACAAGTGATGTGATAGAAACACTTGCAGTTAAAAAGACAACAGGCTGGAAGTTAACATGAACTTAACTCATCCAAAATACAGTTTACAGTAAGGAAAATGGAATTGAACTATAGAGGTGATTCATTAGCCATATATTCAGTTCCAGCACTGTGTTGCAGACAGTTATGCTGGGCCTTAATTGCTTCTGTTAACATCACATTCTAGAGCTCATTAGTGATAAACAATGTGTATTAATATCATTCAGACAAGAACCAAAGATTAAGGTGGAAATCCATTTGCTGTGATGGCCATTAGTCAATTCAGAGCTGTTGAATGATGCTTGAGAATCTAATATGAATTGGGAGGGTCATTATTTCATCAGGGAGTGTGAAAAGTTCTTTGTCTCAAAAAAAAAGTTACTTAATTAAAAATGCACTCTTGAAAAGGAAGCATTTTAAGTATTACCCTGTTGGTCTCCTGAACAATTTAAATTATAAACAGTGGGGACCAATACTGAGTCTGACAGAAGCACGTCCATTTTAGGAGAACTGTGCTCCTTGCCACAATGGTAAATTTGGCCCTATGTTTCCAACTTAAATATTTTCAAATGTAGAGGGTTCTAGCTTCAGTTCCATTTTCTGGCTCCAGGAAGATCACCTGCTTGTATGTAAACATAAATATGTAAGCATATGTTGGGATTTTTCCAGGCATGTCTGATAGAAAGTGCAATTTGTTATTCCTTGTTCTTAATTTGTAGCAGTGAGATCCCACAAATGGCTGAGCAGCAGATATATGAACATGAAATGTGCCAGGAATAGAAAAAGTGTTATTCACATTCTGAAACAACAGTAGCATAAGTTCACCTTTCTACCATTTCTACTGTTTCGCTACCATTTCTTCTCCTCTATCTGCCTGAGTGCCAAAAAATGAAGACCATTTCTCTTTATGGCATTGGTTTGAATGTCTTTTTCTTTAGGATGTGGAAAACCTGCATCCTGGAAATCTGTGTGAGCTGAGGAATAAAGATTACATGAGAGAAGCAGGAGCAGTGTGGCTCCTGTTCTCCGGTCTGAGAAGTCATCTTCTTCATCCTTCTACTGTTTGTTCTCCCTACTAAAAATCACTTCTTATTATTAGCCCTAAGTGGAAAATCTCTACATTTCCCATAATATCCAAGGACAGTGAGTCAACAGAGGTAGCTGTGCAATGTACAAAAAGCAGTGCCGCTGRGAAAGGGGCGACTGCATCCAGACAAGGAAGTGTGGCCAAAGCAGGGTATTGCATCAGATGATGCGATCAGATGAGATCAGATGATATTGCATTTCCTTACATGAAACATTGAGTTTAGCAAAGCTTAGTAGCCACCAATGCCAAAGAGAGGAATTTTATTTCCTAAAATGCCAATTCCTATAGAAGGGGGAACATAAATACGATGAAGTGCATTTGTTAGTTGCTCAAAGCGTATTTGAGCAGGTCAAACAGTCGTTTCACTACAGTAAATAGAGGCATATGAATTTGAAACTGGTGTGGCTTTGCTGTCCTTCTTAGCTCTACTGACCTCCTACAAACTTCATGGTATTTGTTGAAGAAAGTATGCAAAGACATGTGCAAAGAAGAGCTGAGCAGTGCTGTTAGTGTGTTAGCTGTTTTAAGTTTGTAGTCAATGAAACATTATGTTTAGATGCCACTTGAATAACATGTAGGGCCTGATCTGCTGTCTGCT
This sequence comes from Rhea americana, assembly GCF_003343005.1. NCBI lineage: Eukaryota > Metazoa > Chordata > Aves > Rheiformes > Rheidae > Rhea > Rhea americana. The sequence goes on from NW_028186756.1 coordinate 8,220,667, forward strand.
GAACTCCCTGGAAGTCTAATAGATGCTAAATTAGCTGTTTGAACAGAGGAAATACACTTCAAGATATTTCCACTTTTGGTTTGGTTTTGCTTTTCATTTGCTTCAAAGTGTGGAAGGCTGCTCATGGGCAAAAGTGCCTGGGCTTGTCATACTCAGATGCCTGCACATGGGCTGTCAGAGAAGTGCTATGTCAAAGCTGTAATATTTTAGTTAAAAGAAATAAAAAATTAGAAGAAAATCTGAAGTAGAGGGAAGGCATTGGGTCTTGTATATTTGAATGGGGGTCCAGTTCTAGTTTACAGATTTCTAGGAGGAAGTGGAATGCAAGAGAGTTCAAAGGAACTTGATCCAAGAATGTCTAAAAAAGAGAAAAGTCAGTATAAAATTTGAGGAACTCTCTATTCAGTTTATTAAAAAAATTGTAAAGATGTAGTCTGACTACTTATAAGACAAGAGTTTTATAAAGGAGATCCTTCTATTTATGTTGACAAAAGGCCTAGCAAGTTTTAGTGGCTGAAAGTAGAAATTTACTGCCTTTAGTGAAAGTGCCATTTCTGAGCAACAAGATGATTTTACATTGCAAAAACTTGCTTGGGTGAGCTGATAGACTATCACGGCTTTGAATGCATCTCCAAGATATATTTTATTCAATTTCTGAGAAAAATCTTGTGGCCTGTGTATGGAGGAAGTTAGACTAGATGACCATAATGTTTTCCATTGTACCCTTCAGAATCCAAATTTCTATGAAGCTTGGGAAAGCGCTAGAAAATCAGCTAGATGTGATTTTTCTGGACAGGCTTCACAGATGAATTTTATGTCCCTCATGACAGAAACCCTGGGTTCTCCTACATTTTTTGGTTGCAATATTTGATGTGCTTTATTTTAAGAAATTGCTCCAGCCCAAAGCTGAGGAAGTCAACATAAGGATTTCTGTTATCACAGATCACCTATTCCTGATGCTGAATGGTTGCAGCAACATTAATGATGATACTTGGTAGTGACAGGACAGTGATCCCATGTTTAGCCTCATTTTTATTTATTCTCTAGTGCATCCATTTCTTTTTCTTTTTCTTTTTGGAATAATTCGGAGGACATTTCAGTTTACAGAAGGCAGCACAGCTGACCCAGGGCTGTATTTGCCAAACACCAGACTTTTCAGAACTCTAAACATCTGAAGTTACCCTTCTCATTTGACTGTCAAAGACTCTAGGAACTCCAGTTTTCGACTGTGTCCAATACCCACCACTAATCCTGCCTTTATTTCTCTCAGCTGAGAGCTGGATCCAGTTTATGGCTGCAGTAGGAATAATTCAACAGTGCAGTGCTTCCCACCGTATCTGGCAAGGAAAGGGAACATTTGACCAATTTCTTGTTTACAGTGAGGCACACAGGGACTAGGTATCTCTTATCTGTAGAAGGGGAGCGCCACCTGCTGCAGGTAGGAAGCTGAACAAGATGCTTCTGGAGCAGGCAATGACTTTCCTTAACTTTTTAAATTAACCTCCCTTTCATATTTTTTCAGCTGCTCAACTCAAAGCTAGAGCCCAATTAATGCCCTCCTTGGCTGTTGCTCATGTCTRTATTGCCACAGGGGAAGAAAGATTGCAAAACCAGACGAACTCAAAAACAGTTGCAGCAGTGGATTGAGGGATCTAGCATAAATCAGGGCAAGGTCTGAGTGGACACTCCAGGATYATTGTTTTGAGTGATCCTGACTCACTCTCCTGCTAGTGCATGCTGCAAAGGGCTGGAGTGATGCCAAATCCTCACAGACAGACCTGCATCTGAAACCAGTATGTTTCGATAGTCTGGGCTTTGACCTTGATTTCTATTGCTGTGAAATCGAGTCTTTTCTCTTTTACACCTAGGTTCGAACCCCCTTGTTCCTGTAAGGCTGCAAATCAACTCCCTCTTATGTTCCCTGTCGTTTCTTGCAATTGCTGTCCCTGAGTGCTCCTAAACCCCACAGCTGACAAGGACGAAAGCATGCAGTTGCATTAACTGTGCCATGGGCTGTTTCTGTAGCACAGGTGGAGGTCTAACGCCTGGAGCAGACAGTCCTTGGCTGGCAGGGCTAATACAGCCTGTTCAGGAGAAAGAATTCACTAGGTATGAGCCCTCTTCTGCTTGGATTTTTCATAAGAGAAGACAGGTTTATGGGGTAAATCATTTCAAGAAACTATGGAGCAGTTTATCTCCACTACAAACCAGAAAAAAAATCATGATTTACTGTGATATACCAACTGCTGAAATGAGTTTTCTGTTTAAAAGCTGAATAGCAAGAACTGTCTGTTAAAAATGTCTTGTCTTGGAGTCAGGGACCTCTCAGAAGTATATGATCTTGCAAACCACTTTGATCAATGAGTGTCAGGATAGTGAGGACATTACCAAGTCTCAACAGCCCTGACCAGCTTCACCTGGGGCCTTCCCCCTCCCCTGGTGGGCCCTGGAGCTCTATTTAAGCTCACCTGGGGGCATTTACTCCCTTCCTGAGTTGTGTTGTAGGAGTGCTGGTTTCCAGCTCAGCCACAGCTCTGCTTGGCTGCAGCCCTCTGATCCAGGTCAGCCCCTGTTATCTAGGCTAACCTCAGCCTTATTCTGTCCCTGTGGATCTGCCCAGTGATGACTGGTCTGCGTCTGAACATGGTTACCCTCACCTGGCTTTGTTCCAGCCCTGCCCTGCAGATCAACTTTCCGGTTTGACCTCAGACCGGCTTTATGCCTTGGGCTCACCTGGAATCTGGGCCCTCAGCTGAACCTGGCTGCTGCCCACGGACTGGCTCTGCTCTCTGGCCTGAGTGCTGCAGGTCAGGCTGGCTGGTGAGGCCCTTGCCCTGCTGGTGTTGTCCTTGGCTCCCCAGCCCAGAGGGAGCAGCTGACCCTGACAGTGACCTGGCAGATGAACTGAAAGGTACTGATTTATGGTTGTTACATGCTATTGAATCTCAGTAGAGCACAGGATGATGTGATGCAATTTTAATGTAAAAGCTAATGCCTATTCAGTCTTCTATAGTAGTATTCTCAGTCATAAATAAGATACTTTATTTCTGAGGTGCAATTTAGTTACTTATGTGGTGAGAAACCAGCAGCCTTGGGTTGTTTTCACTGCCCAGCATAAACCTGCAAGTTAGAGTCCATTGCAGAAATAATGGAGCTGTGTCTCTTGCAGTGAGAAGGGAGACTTGCAGGGAAAACCACATTGCTTCAGAACAGGAGTGATCTGAAAAAGTGAACAATTACAGGCCAAGTGAGGAGCTTACAGTGAAATCTCTAAGTAGTCAGTGTGATGCTATGGAAGTTTTAACATCTTGTCTGGAGACAAGTATTTGGAAAACTAGTGGACAGCATATTTACAACTACTGTACTGCTTCGCCATAGTAAGCATTACAGGAGTCTACTCATCTACTCCAGTTTCATGTTGGAAGAGTTACTTGCTGAGATGGTGGAAAGTAGTTCAGAAGCCTGGCTGCATTGCTTCTAGCCTATGAATCACCAATCAAACACTCCTCTTCTAAAAATCTTATGGAAATTATACATAGGTGAAAAATGTCAAGCCAAATTCATGTTGCCCTTCTTTGACTCCTCAGCAAGATGATATTGGAAGTTGTCTCAAAGTGAAGGGAGGACTTATGGTATTTAGAAAAGCAGTATTTGAATGATGTCACTATTTATATAAAGGAAAGTGCCTCTCTCAAAAAGTGCCATAAACAATAGTGACTTTCTACTTGTGTTCCTATCACAGGGTCCTGACAATGCTGGAAAATGAGAAACTGTTTTTACACCACACTTCTGAAAAATAAAGCTCATCAGACTTCCACAGAAATGCAAGTTAGGTACAAACCAGAACCTCTGCATATCACTGGCAAAAACACATCTGTCATGCTAGGAATCAAGGAAGGTGTGCAGAAAACTGCTCCCCACAGGAGGAAACTGGGGCTGCAAGAAACTTGACTGTAGAAAGAATTGCCTTGCCTCAGCTGTGAACTGTATTTTCTCTTTGGATGTTTCTGAAGGACAGAATTTTGCTCTTGTAGTTCATGAAAACGCTCTTTGCACCAGAGAGCTAAATGCATGGTAGGGGGTTGCTGTAACGCCACCATTTTGATATGGCTGTTACGGGCCATAATGCACCCTGAAGCATTCTTCTGCAGTGCTGTATCACCCACCAGTGAGATGCACAATAGCACCTGTGCTAAAGACACATCCTAAGCCTATGCCAAACATTCAGTGAATCTATCTGTGCAACTTTGACAGCAGTGTTTGCTCTAAGACCCTCCACTAGTGGCCAAGTTATCACAGACCCACTGGGACGCCTTTCTAAACAACAGGCATGTCCTGGAGAGTTTGGATGCCTGCCCTTCCACAATGACTGCCTGTGGGCAGGTCCAGACCAGACCCCCAGCAGCCGTGGCCAGGCTGCACAGGGCTGTTGTGTGCTTTCCATGGTGCTCCCCATCCATCTCCTGCTGGGTGAGCTACCTAGCAGCAGTGCTTGACGGAGATTCTGGGCCTCTCTGCAGTGTGATAAATAGCCTGGTGGGTCTGTAAGCTCCTGTGTACTGTACTGTGTTTAGTGCCCATTTCTCTTGTACAGTCATGGCACTCCTCACAACCCTCCTGCAGGAAAGTCCCCTCAAGTCTGAGACGCTTCAGTATGCCTTTCAAAGTAAGTGCGCCCTAAAGTGCTTTTTGGAATCAACTTCCCTATACTTATACCCCAGGGGGCCCTAATGCCCATTTCCCTCAGCTCCTTCCCTTAGGTGAAGTTACTACTAGCAGTTGCAGAAATGGGATGTCTTTTGAAAACTGTCCCTTACTGACAATCACATGGAACCAGAAAGGGCAGCACTGCCTGTGTTTCACTATCTAATTTTTTGAAATCCTATCAGTGTATTTTTAACACTGTGGGTTTCTTCCAGAAGGCTCTGTGTTTCTCCCAAAGATCATTCCTTAGACATAGCCCAAAACTTCAGGATTCATTGAATAAGATTCCAGCACAGACAATGTGGCAGCAGAAGACTGTCCATGCTCACAGTGGAAGGATGCTGTCCAGGTTGCAGCATATCACATGCCATTCACTTTTCTGTTTGCCCAAGCTGAAAATAGACATCTGTGCCAAGCCTATGTTGTAGAAGAGGTAAAATAGACAGTTGGCTACAGTATGAGCCAGGGTGAGGACTCCTACAGGCTACAAAAAAACTGTCCAAAAATTAGCTTATTGTTTCCATTCAGAAAGGCCTCACCCTTCTTGCAGGGCTGTGACAAGGTCTAGTAACTTGTATACCCTATCCCTCCCTCTCATGTTTTCCTTTCCCTGAAGAAACTGAGATGGCTGTGACCCTCTCCTTGCTTCTCAAGCTGACAATGGCCAAGCAAGGCAGCAAAAGGCTCATCTCAGCTAGGTGCTTACTGGTGCAAGCAAAAGGGCACTGTGCCCCAGGGGCTGCGGGCGGCAGGGATCACCCGCMGAGAGCTGCTCTCAGGAAACACCACTCRGGCGGCGYRTGAGCTCGGCCTCCGCTTGATCTTTATTGCCCAGTTGCCTCCCGGTGCAGGCGRCYGAGGGTGGCRATGGCGCCGGCCGGGACGGAGCAGGGCAGCGCGGGCAGGCGGGGCRGRGGGACGGCACRGTCCGTGCCCCGGTGTTGGGGCTGCGCAGGCACGTGCGGGAGCAGGCGCTGGGGCTGGGCAGTGGCAGCAGACTCTTGGCATCGGGCAGCGGAGTCKTGGGCAAACGGGCCGGGGCTCTGCTGGGCTCTGGCTGAGGCGCTTTGGAGYGTTGGTGTCGCTCTTGCTATACCTCAGCAGCCCCGATGCCTGTTTCCTACTGCACGGCCCCGTCTTGCCCAGCATTGGGGTGCCCAGCCTGGCCGGCCRCCCGCTCAGCCCTCGTTGCTKGTCGCTGCTCTGAGTCTGTCTGTGCCAGGTGCGCCTGCATTTACTATGTTCTCCTCTTGTGCTGCAGGACTGAAGTGGAAGCAGTGGTGATGTGCAGTAGCTTTCTGAAGGGCCTATTGGCCAGCCCCAGAGGAAAGGGAGCAGGAGAACATGTCTCTAAGCCCCGAAAGAAGCCCCCAGAGCTATGCTGCCCTTGAAGGGGTGCGGTGTAGTTAGACTAATGTGTTTTCTGCCTTTGTGGTGGTGGTTACCTGTCAACAGAAGAGCTTCTGCTGAACTCCTGTAGGTCTGGAGTAGGAGGCAGGGATAAAAGGAAGAGGCCACCAAACAGGTTTTCATCTTCGTCATCCCAGCTGCTGCCAAGCTCTATGCTTTCAGCGCTYGGAGAAGCGCACCTGGAGCAGGTGCACTGCAGGCTCGTGGGATACTGGGAACAAAACATCAGCAGGTGAGCTTTGTGCTGGTTTGAAGAGGGGGAGGTTTGAAGGGAGTCGCTCAGATGGAGCTTTTTGTCGTGGAGGCAGAAGCAAACTCACCTCTCCGCGGTGGCCAAGGATCAGGCGAGCAAATCGCTCAGCGTCATCCTCTGGAGACCTGGGAATCGTACAGAGAGGTTTTACTTGTTCTTTTGAAAGGCAGACTAGTAGTGTGTTAACTTTAGGTAGGCTAAAGCCAAGCMCTTTGGCTTGCTAGTAGGGAGCTTGTGCTGTGCTCTGCTTGCCGAGGGAAGCCCCTGGAAGACTAGCAGGACTCTG
>NW_028186756.1:8227664-8230126 GCF_003343005.1 Rhea americana
CACGCTTGGCTGCTGCTTTCTGGCCATCCTTCTGCCAGCTGTGGAGCAGAAGGGTTGTGGTGCTGTGGGTCAGCGCTACAAGGGAGTTGCTCTGGGTGGGCCCTGAGTCATGTTGTGAGACGCTAAGGCTAGGGACGTGCCCAGCTTGGGAGCTGCTTTGCAACTTATCRCTTTGTAAGGGATGTGAATTGTAAACCTTACATTTCTTTGCCRGAGTTGAGGTGGTACCAAAGGCAAATGCAGATTACGAAGACGACCACAGGAGCGCTCAGGATCACAATGTTTGATATTGTGAAGAGGGTGGTGTGAACGCCAGGGTCGTCATCTGCAAAGCCTTTGGGGAAGATTACTGCAAAACAATGGACAGAGATCAGAGTTTATATTAAATGTGCATGCTGTGATAGGTCAAAGGTAGGAKGAGAAGGGCTGAAGTGTGGGGAGAAAGACACGGCACGTGTCTTTCTGCAGTGGGAATGTGGCATCCCAGCACATGCGAGGTGCCTTGTGGTGTACTGGTTCGGTGCTGTGCGTTGAGAAAACACCCCTGTTCTTCCCTTCCACCCTCTGTTTTTCTTGGTGGAGTTGCTCCCCCTCTCCTKCCCCCTCCTTCCTGCACTGGGGTGAAGGGAAGCGGGACCCTGCCACCATGAGCAAGACCCAGCAGGGCTGGGACAAGGCGCGGCAGATGCTTGTGAGTGCCCAGGGAGGGCGGCACGGGAGGGCGGTGCAGAGGGCTTTGGAAAGCCAGGTGTSTGCAGCGGAGCTCCTCCTGAAGCCTTCTCAGCTTTGGAGGGGACCCCCCCCCCCCAGGCTCCCTATGCCCCAGGGGCTGCTGGGCGCCAGTGGAAGCTGCCTTCCCCCTGGAAGTTCACCCTCAGAGCATGCTGGTGGGGGAGAGGAGGCTTTACGTTGGCATAGGTACCTTCAGGCGATGCTGAAGCCTCTCTTTCCCCGCGCAGGGGGAACCCGTGTRCAAGAGYACACAGGAGAAGGCACACGAAGGCAGAGCAGCCAGCCATGTCTGCTGGTGCTCCCGAAGCTGTGTGCACAAATGAGGCCGCCCGGCAGCGGGGGCCTTGGCCGCCCTCGCGGCGCTGTGACATCGCTGGCGGGCGCAGAGACCTCCTGGAGGTGTCGTGAGCTCCTCACAAAGGGCGGCCGAGCGCGCGCGCGGCCTGCGGGCGCCTTCGGGGCCGCCCTGGGCCAGGGTGGTCTCGGAGCCCCCCGCTGCTCGCTCTAGCGTGCGCTTCTCCTGCGCGCCCCTCGGTGGGGAGCAGGTCTCTCTCGGAGCCGGGCGGGCCGTGCAGACGAGCCTCCGCAGGGCCCGACCCAGACCGGGGCGGACGCGCGGAGCCCGGCTAGCAGACTGTTTGGCTCCGCGCGTTTCCCCGCAGTAAAACAACCACCACAGTACAAAACCAGCCCGCGTCAGGGAGCGTTTGGATGGGAACGCCTCCTYTTTACCCCGTGGCAGRCGAATGTTTTCCTTTCTGCAAAGGAATGGAGGCAGTGGTGACCCTCCCCTTGCTTCTCGAGCTGACACCATGGTCCCACAAGGCAGAGACCCCCCCCTCACATCAGCCAGACTGATGCCCACACAGAAGAAGCAAAGCAAGTCCCACTGGAGCTTCCTAGGTTGTGAGGGAGCCTGTAGGCTTTGAGTTCGGATTTGGTGGGAGCTGAACCAGGCCGTGTGCTGTAGGAGGGACTGTGCTTTCTACAGGAGCTAAACGCAGCTTCCCCCGTTCATGTCCCACATGGGGCCCAGGCGGGAAGGAGCTCCGTGTGCCCTGTTGACTCGGCAATGAGCGTGGTCATGTGTCCAGAGCCGTGTCTCTGGCAGGGGTGGGAAGAGAAGGGGAGTGTCTGGAGAGCATCTGGAGAGCATCGCACCCCGCAGGGCTCGAGTGTGACCCAGAATCCCTTGCGCCGGGGTCAGAATGCCGTTTGTGCTGCGGTCTGCTGCGCTGTAGGCACAGGCTGCGAGTGGGAGGTGTGAGGGAGCTGCGTCRGGGGGCACCTTTACCRRTAGGGAGTCTTTCTGAGTCCAGGTAGTCCACTGGGTGCCTTTGCCCTTTCCCCCTTTCCCTGTGCTTGTGCTGTTGGCATTTATGTGGGCTTTTGAGGAACAGTGCTGGGCACAGGCAGTGCTTGGTGTGCCCCAAGAGAAGTGGATGTGGCACGGCAGAGGAGAGAGGAGCAGCTGCACGCTGGTGCCTGGCTCCACAAGCTGGTGCTGCTTGTGCTGTGATGTGTCCAGGGGCAGGGTGAGGGTCGAGCACCTTGTCTCTGGAGCAGAGTGCAACTGAACTGGAGTGTGGTTAAGGCAGGCTTTTGTGGGCATGGTGAAGGAGATCGTGTTAGTCTGAGGGCTTGCAGCCTTGAGGTGGCTGGAGGTGATGTGTTGTGAAGACACGGACAGCAGTTGATTTGTTGCTGGTGGAGTTGCTGCTGGCAGGAGG
>NW_028186756.1:8230306-8231704 GCF_003343005.1 Rhea americana
GGTGGCCACATGGAAGAGTATGTGGAGCTGCTGGAGCAGAAGTGCTCATGAAGGTTGTGCTGGTAGGGATTGAGCCCAGGAGTAGTTGAGGCTGGAAAGGCTACCTGGAGGCCAGCAGGTGTGTTGGCCTGCCCAAAGCAGGTCCAATTTGACAGGGTGGCCCGGGGCCTTGTGCAGTTGAGTCTCTGCACGAGTCTGGAAAAAACTGGTGTTCCCTCTCTGTGGTGTTTGGTGAACCACGTGGAGACCCTGCGGGTTGTGGTGTGCGGTTTGGTCTCCTGACTGGTGTGATGTGTGAGCTGGTGCAGGAGGCAGCAAGGCTGTGACCTGCATGCAGAGAAGCCCTGGAGGTGTTTACAAGCCGGGTGGCTTTGCCCCGCTTGTCTCGAGCGTGCCGGCTCCCGAAGCGTCTGCGAGAGCCCCGTGAGAGCGGCGACGCTTTCCGCAGGAGATGCAGGGCCCTGCGTGTGTGCAGCAGGTGTTTCTGAAGGGCTTTGCAGCAGTCTTTGGCCCTTCCGCCACYGTGGGGCTGGGGAGCGCTCGTGGGGCGAGGTTTGTGGGGCGGGYGACGGGAGCGGGCTCCTGTGAGCCGGAGCAGCCCAGGGCGGCGCGGGGGGTCTGGCGGGGGCTGTCGAGAAGGCGCGAGCCTTGCCGCGGGCTGCTGCAAGGGAAGGGGGCTTTGCAGGAGGTGCCCCGCGGCCGCGGCAGAGCAGCGCTGGGACAGGGTGGTGGGCGCAGGGTGGCGGAGCAGGGCGCGTGGGCGGCTGTCCGTGCACGGAGTGGCTGATGGTGGCGGCAGGCTGTGTGGGAGCCAGGCTGCGCTGGGGCTTGGGCAGCGTTGGCGTGGGGCAGAGCGCACGCCGCCTGCAGCCCCGGCACAGCGGCAGGGCTCGCCTGTGCCCTGCACGGCTGCTACCGAGGGCCCCGAGGCTGGGCCACCGGGCAGCCCCGCGTTGGGAAGCCCTCGTGCGGCGAGTGCCGGCAGGGCCGCGACGGTGTGGAGTGTGGAGGGGCAGCGAGGTGTCGGCAGGGCCGCGGAGTTCCCCGCGCCGCTTGTCTGGCATGAGCGCCGTGGGCCTGGGAGCTGGCRCCAGCCCGCAGGGAGAGCGTGCTGGCTGCCAGCCCGCAGGGCTCTGGTGGGGTCTTGTAGCTGGCATCCCCCCACACTCCCTCTCACACAGGGGCGATGCCAGCCCACACCGTGGGGCCCCGCTGTGTTGGCGTGTGAGTGTGTGTGAGCCGAGGGGCTCTGCGCCACGGGGGCTGCGGGCGGCAGGGATCACCCGCCGAGAGCTGCTCTCAGGAAACACCACTTGGGCGGCGTGTGAGCTCGGCCTCCGCTTGATCTTTATTGCCCAGTTGCCTCCCGGTGCAGGCGGCCGAGGGTGGCGATGGCGC
>NW_028186756.1:8233434-8236366 GCF_003343005.1 Rhea americana
GGGGAACCCGTGTACAAGAGTACACAGGAGAAGGCACACGAAGGCAGAGCAGCCAGCCATGTCTGCTGGTGCTCCCGAAGCTGTGTGCACAAATGAGGCCGCCCGGCAGCGGGGGCCTTGGCCGCCCTCGCGGCGCTGTGACATCGCTGGCGGGCGCAGAGACCTCCTGGAGGTGTCGTGAGCTCCTCACAAAGGGCGGCCGAGCGCRYGCGCGGCCTGCGGGCRCCTTCGGGGCCGCCCTGGGCCAGGGTGGTCTCGGAGCCCCCCGCTGCTCGCTCTAGCGTGCGCTTCTCCTGCGCGCCCCTCGGTGGGGAGCAGGTCTCTCTCGGAGCCGGGCGGGCCGTGCAGACGAGCCTCCACAGGGCCCGACCCAGACCGGGGCGGACGCGCGGAGCCCGGCTAGCAGACTAGTTTGGCTCCGCGCGTTTCCCCGCAGTAAAGTAACAACCACATTAAGGATGTTTAAGTGGTTTAAACACTCTACAGTAAGGAGCGTTTAAACAAGTACATCTCCTTTTTACCCTGTGGCAGGCAAATGTTTTCTCTTCCTTGAGGAAACCGAGGTAGTGTTAACCCTCCCCTTGCTTCTCATGCTGACACCATGGCTCAGCAAGGCAGCAAAAGGCTCACCTCAGCCAGGCCCATGCCCACACAGAGGAAGCAAAGCAAGTTCAGTGGGATCTTACTAGCCTTTTGATAGGCACTACAGAGGCAGGTATGGGACTCAGGATGGTGCAGCCCATAGAAGAGAGGTTTGCTGTGGGGTGCTCCCCAAGAGTTAAAAAATCTCAGGTGCACCATGACCAAAGTCACCACACTGGGAGGATGCTGCAGCCCTCCAGTGACCCCTGAGTGCTGAACAAACCTAGTCAGCAAAGGAGACACTGCAGACTCGCACTGTAATCATCTAGATGATGTGGAACTTTGCACTTGGTTATCTGTTCAATATACATAATGTTATCTGTTGACCATCCTGTTGGTATTCATACTGTTATCATCTGAGGCCATCAGTTCTGTTGTATAACCATGGTCTGGCATTGTTCAAAAGGATAGCGAACTAAGCTGTAAACCTGGGAAGAATAAAAGAAAGCAAGCCGTGTACCTCTGTGTGGACTCGGACTCACTATCAGTTGGCCTGCAGACCTAACAACCCACTCATCAGTGGGGACGCCCCTGAGGGCAACTACCAGGGAGAACCAGAGTCATCCCAGCACAGCTTGAGCGTGGTGAGAACAATCTGGGAAAACTGTACCGGAGGGATGGCCCRTAAGGACAAGGAAGGGGAGAGAATGGTCATTGTACCATGCATCTGAGAAAAGTCATTGTACCAAGCAGCTGTGGCTTAACCATAGAGCTCTGATACGTGTATTCTATTTTCAGTTTTGTTATATTTCTAGCTTTACCATAATTTTAGCTTTGTTATACTTGTGGATGGTTTGATATTAATTGTTTAGTGTTGTCCAGAGTCTGTCATGCGTGTAGAACTGCTTAGCTCTAATAAATTCTTATACTTGACAACTGATGATCTCTGGAGTTTGGTGCGATTAATCCTAGAATCTGAAAGAATCCCACACACCTCTCTATTGGCATGTCACAGTCRTGAGGGAGCCTGTAGGCTTTGAGTTTGGATTTGGTGGGAGCTGAACCAGGCCGTGTGCTGTAGGAGGGACTGTGCTTTCTGCAGGAGCTAAACGCAGCTTCCCCCGTTCGTGTCCCACATGGGGCCCAGGCRGGAAGGAGCTCCGTGTGCCCTGTTGACTYGGCAATGAGYGYGGTCRTGTGTCCAGARCCGTGTCTCTGGCAGGGGTGGGAAGAGAAGGGGAGCATTCTGGAGCATCTGGAGAGCATCGTACCCCGCAGGGCTCGAGTGCGACCCAGAATCCCTTGCGCCGGGGTCAGAATGCCGTTTGTGCTGCGGTCTGCTGCGCTGTAGGCACAGGCTGCGAGTGGGAGGTGTGAGGGAGCTGCGTCRGGGGGCACCTTTACCRRTAGGGAGTCTTTCTGAGTCCAGGTAGTCCACTGGGTGCCTTTGCCCTTTCCCCCTTTCCCTGTGCTTGTGCTGTTGGCATTTATGTGGGCTTTTGAGGAACAGTGCTGGGCACAGGCAGTGCTTGGTGTGCCCCAAGAGAAGTGGATGTGGCACGGCAGAGGAGAGAGGAGCAGCTGCACGCTGGTGCCTGGCTCCACAAGCTGGTGCTGCTTGTGCTGTGATGTGTCCAGGGGCAGGGTGAGGGTCGAGCACCTTGTCTCTGGAGCAGAGTGCAACTGAACTGGAGTGTGGTTAAGGCAGGCTTTTGTGGGCATGGTGAAGGAGATCGTGTTAGTCTGAGGGCTTGCAGCCTTGAGGTGGCTGGAGGTGATGTGTTGTGAAGACACGGACAGCAGTTGATTTGTTGCTGGTGGAGTTGCTGCTGGCAGGAGGYGAGAGATGCKCGAGGGAAGAGAGGTGTTCTTGGCGCCTGTGAGCGCAGCGTTTGGGCTTTTCGTCTGTTTTGTGTTGTGAGCAGATACCCTGAGACTCTCAGTCRCACTGGGGCTGCAGAGCAGGGTCAGTAGCTGTGCTGTCTGTGGAGCAGCTTGCATGAGGCCTGGTGGCCACAAGGAAGAGTSTGCAGAAAAGCTGGTGTTCCTTCTTCATGGCATTTCAGTCCCAATTTCCTCCTTGTTCAGGTGATTGTGTGTGATGATGGTGTTGACCTGAGATGGAGGATTGCATTGCAGGAAGGCTGGGCAGCGGGATGGTGCTGTGCACTGCTGTTGTGGGCATGTGCTCCTCCTCCAGTCCAGGAGCAGGTGCTGGGACTTGGCAGTGGCAACAGACTCTGCATGTTGTGCAGCAGTGATGGGCGTGGAAGTAGGTAACTTTTGAAGTGCAAATAGGCAAGTGGTTTCCAGGATTCTGGTGGTTGCTGATTGAAGTGCCACTGTGAAC
>NW_028186756.1:8236816-8241854 GCF_003343005.1 Rhea americana
CCCCCCAGCACTATCCTGCTTCCAGTTTTGGGGTGAAGCTTGTCATCTTTTGCTTGTCTGAGATGTGCCAAGCCCAGGGTTGGTTCCAGCAGCAGCAGGCAGCAGCTAAACCTTTCCCATCTTTCTTTAATAAATAAACCCTCTTCCCTTGCCTTTCTGCTTCATCAGAATACCTCTTTTAGTGCAGAGGGTGGCTCTGCCCTTACATACTGAAGTTACTGTGAAGWCAGATCTGCACTGCTGAGGGTGGAATGCAGCTTAAGGCATCTACCCTGTATCCTRCCTTCTGCAAAAACAACTTTGCCTCCTCCCAGCTGTGCCCTAGGAGGCTGCTCAAGCAGGCAATGAGTCAGCTTGTGAAACGTCCTCTTACAGCAACTGCTAATGCCAGATGCCAGGACACAACTGGTAAGGAAATAARAAACAGCAACAGGAGAGAAAGACTCATGAAAACTAATCCCTTGAGGATACTTGAGGATATTAGCTAAAGGCCAGAGATGGCAGCTGATCTGCAGTATTTGCTATGATGTTACCCCCCCCCCCTTCTTTCTTTTTTTTATGGGGGGGAGGGGTCAGCACCCAGTTCATGGGCAGTGGAGATGCATGCCTGGCTTTGCACCTGAGCACAGCCTGTGCAGAAGCATGGGAGGTTGGTGCAGGAGCTGTGTTAGAAACGGTGTTTCCTCCTGAAAGTACCCTGCTCAGGGATCTGAGCAAGATCAAAGGTGAGCAAGATAAAGTGGGAGACTGTGCTGTTAGGGTAATAAAAGCTTTTCCAGCCCTGCCTGCCTGCATTCCTGGCACTCAAAGGTATCTGTCCCTGAGGATGGAGGTGAAGCACCCATTGCCACAGTCCTGTGGCAGGTTTTGGAGGAAAGCTCAGGTTTCTGGGGCAGGAGGAGCTGGTAAAGCAGTGGTAAAAGAGAATGAGTGGATATGAGCAAAAACATAACAGACTGAATCCCAGCACAGGCAAGAGGTACCTGGTTCACATACATATAGGAAAAGAGCTCTCTCCTGGTTACACKTCCTGAATAGACCCAATAAAAGCACAGCAGAACTCATTTTGGTGGAGCGGAGCTGCCCTGTGCTCCACTCTCCTCCACAGGCAAAAGGCTCATACCATTTTATACCACTTTACTGTTTTGGGGGCCAGAACAGGATGCTAAGTCATCCATTTGTGGGGCCAGAGCGGGAGCCACAAGTTGGCAGGGGTTTTCAAGCTCCAGAAGCTGCTAAGGTGGCATGCAGGAGACTGCTTTGAGTGTTTGGGTCCCTGGAGCAATAGCTGCCTTTGTCCCCACCCTTGCAAGGAAACATGAGCATACAGGATCTTCAATTTTCAATATTTATTAAAACAATATTAATAGCAATTTATGGCATTATAAATGGAACCTATTAATRTAAATATCTAGAGTTGTACTTTCAGCATCTTTGTAAAGAATGAAAGAGCAGTGTGGTATTAGAAAGGCATTTGTAAATGGGTAGGAAGAGAAGGARATGGAGGGAGGACCCTTCCTTCCTCAGATGTGATGCACCGCAAGGAGAGAAGTGATGCAGCCAAAAATGAAYGTCAACTGCTGCCTCTCAGCTCTAGCAGCACAGTAACGTACTTTTACCAAAAAGCAGGAAGATCAGGAGATACATTAGTTATCCTTTTGTACATGGGCAGTGCAGATTTTTCTGCCGTGAATTACGTAAAACAAGTGGTGTGTTGTCTTCGTTGTGGTTGTCTTCGAATCTCCTTCCCWGGATCAGAAATGGTGCAGCAAGTTACTAATGCATGCTTCGTTCTGCTTCCAGGAGGGACACATCCATAGTGAGGGGTATGCAGTCTCTTGCCTTTTCCTTGCTGCACTGGCTCACATAGACACAGATAGATAGCTCCAAACAGCTGTTCAGAACATAGTCAAGAGGTCACCGTCTAGATTTGTTCACTCATCAGTTCGGGGAATCTTGTATCCTCTGTCACTCCTTGTCTTGGGTAGTGTTGTGCTTCTTGATGAAGCTCAAAGCTGTTTCTGACTCTTAGTGCTGAACATCATCACCTGTGCTACACAAGACMCACAAGGAAGCAGGAGCAAAGCTATAGAAAGAACATAACCCTCCCCTGAGCCAGAGTTCCCATGCAGGCTCCATTGCCCGTATGCATTCGAACTAAGAATAAACACTGTATAGTGACTCTGGAGCTCTTTAGTAAGTGGTAACTAAGAATCACAATATTCCCCAGAATGACTTGCCTGCAGTTGAACAGAAGACRGAAGTAGTGGATACAACCAGATGCTTAGCACCATCCAGATGTTGCTGACAAACAACTATTCTGCTCTCAAGCACAGATCACAGAGTCCTCTTCGTACTCGTGTGTAAATGGCTGAAGGAGTTCCCAGTGACGGTGAACATCCCAGTGTGAATGACACCCCTTCCTCCTAGAGCTAGCAGCCCCATCCTCCAGATATAAACTTCTTYGGTTTGCTTACAACACAAGCCACCCTACAATACTATTTTATTGATGAGCTTCAGCCTTGATCAGAGCCAAATGAACACAAACTAGCTGTGCAGGCCCATGCAGAGCAGCCCTGCACAGCATTGCTATACAACCATGTCCTTCTGCTATGCTTCGATGTTGTCAACCCAGAACAGGCCCCATTTCATGCAGTCGTTTCTAAAGAATAGGGGGTGGTTTTGATCATGTTTTGGTCCTTTTTTCATTATGCAACCTGTATTTACATCAAAGTAAAAGGCAATCCTGCTGAAAGCTTCACGGTCTCAACTGGGGGTCACAGCAAAGCGCAAAGACAACTCACATTTCCTTTGCTGCACTCACTCAGAAGGGAAGTCTGTGAGAGGCAGGCTAAGAMATATAAGTAAGTGTCTGGGAAGCATTTATACATACTGCCTGATGCCAGCTTTAGAMTTTCTTCACCCATGTGTTGAAAAGTGTCCAAAAGTTTCCTCGTCACAGTTTTCTCCATGCTGATACCTTGTCTSTCGGAAAAGGAAAACAGTGACTATGCTCCAACAGAAATACCTCTGATGCATCCCAGGCCCCCTTTAATTCCTACAGTGATACACTATGTCCAGTGTGACGGTGCATTGCTCGTTCCATGTGGAGTAGAGCTGTGAGCCTAGGACATGCCCTGGACTCACAAATAGTTTTTTTTAAAAAAAACATTTCCCCCCGCCCCCAACAGTTTCAGTATTTTAATTCTTTTTTTCTCAGGAAGCTGCCCTGCAGCGATTTACATTCAGGAGATGGGGGCAGCATGTCTCAACACTTGCACAATGATTCACAACTGGCTMGTGGCAACCTTGTCCCAAGAGGCTTTCACCTTATTACCTCCCCTCTGCCACATCTCACCGCACAGTCTCTACCTACACAGGCCTGAACAGAGTAAGCAGTGGTCACTGTAGAGCTGCATCTGAACAAATTCATTACCCTGGCTGACAGCCACAGTTGCAAAGCATAAAAGCTGATGTCTGGCCTATACGTACCTAGGCCCCTCATCTCGCCCCTTGGACATTTCTTTCTTACTAGACTGAATACGCCTGGTCTAATAGCCTCTCTCTCCTGAATCAGMGATGAAACACAGTGTTTCAAATTGCACAAAGAACCTTAAGTAAGTCTCTATGCRTAAACATTTAAGTATTTACATGTATAAGCACTAAAAGCTTCTTCATAACTGCTGCACTCYAGAAGATGAAGGACAGAAGAGAGGTTGCGCACTATGACTTAGCTTAAAAGCAGCTAAATGTTTCACTGCAAAGGCACTGCAACTCCAGTCTCTCCCCAGAATTACACAGACAACAGTCCAACAGATCTTCAAGCTCTTTACCCGCAGAGCACTTATTTCCACTGTGCTACAGACAAGAGGCTAGATTACTCAGCAAATGAATATGTCAGAACATTGTTAATTTAAATGCTAAAAATATGGTAAAATGTAGCATCAGGATGCTACCTGGCAGTGTTCCTTAAAAAGGCTACATCATTTACCCAGAGGTTTATACATTTAAGATCAGTTTGATACTTGATGGTTTATCTTTTATTTCAAGTACCTATGTTTTCTATTGCTACAATTGTCATTTTACTCACTGTAAATCCTCAAACTTTTGTATTAACTGAATTAATGATTAATACTACATTAACTTGTRTTAAACGGAAAGCCTTTGAATGTCTATGCTTAAGTTCAGATAGCAGAGACCCGGAGGATTATACTTTATGACATGAATTTTGGACGTGCCCACAAGGTTAGCAGCTATAGAAGAAACTGATATGACATAGAATTTTATCCAAGCACTGTTCCAAGAGGCTAACTGGGAGCTCAGCAATAGGAAAGGGGTACTAGGCACTGAAATGCTTTAGATCAAACAACACATCCTTAAAGAGGATGCTGGAAATGGAAAAACAAACCTGCCTTTTCCATAACACATAGCTCCCTTTGCACTACTAAACCTGCCCTGTTCCCAAAGCCTAGCATAACAGATGGATATTGCACTGAAGTCAAATACGTCAGATATGAAAGGGAGTTCCTTGTCTGCTTTCTTAACAGCCACTCAGCTGAGTGATTTGAGGTTCTGAAAGAAGGAAGTGGTCTTGATCAACACCTCCAGAGACTCCCAAGTCTGAACCAATGGGGACCTGTGCTCCAAATGCACCTAGACAGTACTTGCCTTACATCTCCCACACAAGGCAGACAGAGAGCACCCAAAAGGCGGGTGGAGACTTCTTCAGAACATTGCCAGCAGCTCCTTCCCTACAGGAGGGTATAAACGCAGCAAAATGAAAAACCAAAGTCAGTTTTGATCTGGACTTACTTAGCTCAGTGTCAAAAGTACAAATCAAGTATATCTGAAAACTCTGACAAACTTTCTTTTCCACAAGTTTTTTGTTGCTGTCCTCCTCCTCCTCCATGGTTTTCTGCTTCTTTCTTTTCCTGTGGTTCCCTGTGGAGAGCTGCTCAGTGGTGCAGGAAGCTGAAAGAGAAGTGCAGATATCAAGACTGCAGTTTTTTTCTTTTTCTTTTTTTTTTTTTTTTTTTTT